>NC_086449.1:239260197-239560197 GCF_028390025.1 Pseudophryne corroboree | reverse complement strand
TTGGGTGACAGCGGAAGCAGTCCACTGACCAGTAAATCCCTTCCTCTTGTAACCAAGCTCACGCAAACCACCCCACCAACTCCCTCAGTGTCAATTTCCTCCTTCCCCAGGAATGCCAATAGTCCTGCAGGCCATGTCACTGGCAAGTCTGACGAGTCCTCTCCTGCCTGGGATTCCTCCGATGCATCCTTGCGTGTAACGCCTACTGCTGCTGGCGCTGCTGTTGTTGCCGCTGGGAGTCGATGGTCATCCCAGAGGGGAAGTCGTAAGCCCACTTGTACTACTTCCAGTAAGCAATTGACTGTTCAACAGTCCTTTGCGAGGAAGATGAAATATCACAGCAGTCATCCTACTGCAAAGCGGATAACTGAGTCCTTGACAACTATGTTGGTGTTAGACGTGCGTCCGGTATCCGCCGTTAGTTCACAGGGAACTAGACAATTTATTGAGGCAGTGTGCCCCCGTTACCAAATACCATCTAGGTTCCACTTCTCTAGGCAGGCGATACCGAGAATGTACACGGACGTCAGAAAAAGACTCACCAGTCTCCTAAAAAATGCAGTTGTACCCAATGTCCACTTAACCACGGACATGTGGACAAGTGGAGCAGGGCAGGGTCAGGACTATATGACTGTGACAGCCCACTGGGTAGATGTATGGACTCCCGCCGCAAGAACAGCAGCGGCGGCACCAGTAGCAGCATCTCGCAAACGCCAACTCTTTCCTAGGCAGGCTACGCTTTGTATCACCGCTTTCCAGAATACGCACACAGCTGAAAACCTCTTACGGCAACTGAGGAAGATCATCGCGGAATGGCTTACCCCAATTGGACTCTCCTGTGGATTTGTGGCATCGGACAACGCCAGCAATATTGTGTGTGCATTAAATATGGGCAAATTCCAGCACGTCCCATGTTTTGCACATACCTTGAATTTGGTGGTGCAGAATTTTTTAAAAAACGACAGGGGCGTGCAAGAGATGCTGTCGGTGGCCAGAAAAATTGCGGGACACTTTCGGCGTACAGGCACCACGTACAGAAGACTGGAGCACCACCAAAAACTACTGAACCTGCCCTGCCATCATCTGAAGCAAGAAGTGGTAACGAGGTGGAATTCAACCCTCTATATGCTTCAGAGGTTGGAGGAGCAGCAAAAGGCCATTCAAGCCTATACAATTGAGCACGATATAGGAGATGGAATGCACCTGTCTCAAGTGCAGTGGAGAATGATTTCAACGTTGTGCAAGGTTCTGATGCCCTTTGAACTTGCCACACGTGAAGTCAGTTCAGACACTGCCAGCCTGAGTCAGGTCATTCCCCTCATCAGGCTTTTGCAGAAGAAGCTGGAGGCATTGAAGAAGGAGCTAACACGGAGCGATTCCGCTAGGCATGTGGGACTTGTGGATGCAGCCCTTAATTCGCTTAACAAGGATTCACGGGTGGTCAATCTGTTGAAATCAGAGCACTACATTTTGGCCACCGTGCTCGATCCTAGATTTAAAGCCTACCTTGGATCTCTCTTTCCGGCAGACACAGGTCTGCTGGGGTTGAAAGACCTGCTGGTGACAAAATTGTCAAGTCAAGCGGAACGCGACCTGTCAACATCTCCTCCTTCACATTCTCCCGCAACTGGGGGTGCGAGGAAAAGGCTCAGAATTCCGAGCCCACCCGCTGGGGGTGATGCAGGGCAGTCTGGAGCGACTGCTGATGCTGACATCTGGTCCGGACTGAAGGACCTGCCAACGATTACGGACATGTCGTCTACTGTCACTGCATATGATTCTCTCAACATTGATAGAATGGTGGAGGATTATATGAGTGACCGCATCCAAGTAGGCACGTCACACAGTCCGTACTTATACTGGCAGGAAAAAGAGGCAATTTGGAGGCCCTTGCACAAACTGGCTTTATTCTACCTAAGTTGCCCTCCCACAAGTGTGTACTCCGAAAGAGTGTTTAGTGCCGCCGCTCACCTTGTCAGCAATCGGCGTACGAGGTTACATCCAGAAAATGTGGAGAAGATGATGTTCATTAAAATGAATTATAATCAATTCCTCCGCGGAGACATTGACCAGCAGCAATTGCCTCCACAAAGTACACAGGGAGCTGAGATGGTGGATTCCAGTGGGGACGAATTGATAATCTGTGAGGAGGGGGATGTACACGGTGATATATCGGAGGGTGAAGATGAGGTGGACATCTTGCCTCTGTAGAGCCAGTTTGTGCAAGGAGAGATTAATTGCTTCTTTTTTGGGGGGGGTCCAAACCAACCCGTCATATCAGTCACAGTCGTGTGGCAGACCCTGTCACTGAAATGATGGGTTGGTTAAAGTGTGCATGTCCTGTTTTGTTTATACAACATAAGGGTGGGTGGGAGGGCCCAAGGATAATTCCATCTTGCACCTCTTTTTTCTTTTCTTTTTCTTTGCATCATGTGCTGATTGGGGAGGGTTTTTTGGAAGGGACATCCTGCGTGACACTGCAGTGCCACTCCTAGATGGGCCCGGTGTTTGTGTCGGCCACTAGGGTCGCTAATCTTACTCACACAGCTACCTCATTGCGCCTCTTTTTTTCTTTGCGTCATGTGCTGTTTGGGGAGGGTTTTTTGGAAGGGACATCCTGCGTGACACTGCAGTGCCACTCCTAGATGGGCCCGGTGTTTGTGTCGGCCACTAGGGTCGCTAATCTTACTCACACAGTCAGCTACCTCATTGCGCCTCTTTTTTTCTTTGCGTCATGTGCTGTTTGGGGAGGGTTTTTTGGAAGGGCCATCCTGCGTGACACTGCAGTGCCACTCCTAGATGGGCCCGGTGTTTGTGTCGGCCACTAGGGTCGCTAATCTTACTCACACAGCTACCTCATTGCGCCTCTTTTTTTCTTTGCGTCATGTGCTGTTTGGGGAGGGTTTTTTGGAAGGGCCATCCTGCGTGACACTGCAGTGCCACTCCTAGATGGGCCCGGTGTTTGTGTCGGCCACTAGGGTCGCTAATCTTACTCACACAGCTACCTCATTGCGCCTCTTTTTTTCTTTGCGTCATGTGCTGTTTGGGGAGGGTTTTTTGGAAGGGACATCCTGCGTGACACTGCAGTGCCACTCCTAGATGGGCCCGGTGTTTGTGTCGGCCACTAGGGTCGCTTATCTTACTCACACAGCGACCTCGGTGCAAATTTTAGGACTAAAAATAATATTGTGAGGTGTGAGGTATTCAGAATAGACTGAAAATGAGTGTAAATTATGGTTTTTGAGGTTAATAATACTTTGGGATCAAAATGACCCCCAAATTCTATGATTTAAGCTGTTTTTTAGTGTTTTTTGAAAAAAACACCCGAATCCAAAACACACCCGAATCCGACAAAAAAAATTCGGTGAGGTTTTGCCAAAACGCGTTCGAACCCAAAACACGGCCGCGGAACCGAACCCAAAACCAAAACACAAAACCCGAAAAATTTCAGGCGCTCATCTCTATTGAGAACCCTTTCTTTCGGATAAGACCTGGGAGTGCCGCTCATCTCTTGGTATATATATATATATATATATATAATACCAGTTCCCTTGGAATACATATATATATATATATATATATATATAGTGCTCAGAGACTTTCTGTTCAAGGACAAATACATGCTGACATAGTCAGAAGAAAAAGGCATAGAAGGAAGATAAAGAGATGACAACTGACAATTGACTATAGTTCCCATCACATTGGATCATTCAAGATGGCAAAAGACAATTAATCAAATTGTATTACAATAATAAACTATAATGTGGTGATAAGAATAGTAATGAAAAATAAAATTTCACAATAAAAGCAGCAGATATGCAGTGCTCCAATGGAAATGCAGGGAATGTCAAGGAGAGACCTGAGGTGAGGCAGCTATAAACTCAGCCTCCCCTCTGCATGGCCAGATTAAGGGAGGGGCGTCAGTAGCTGCCATCTTGTGGCCCCCACACGTTAGGGGACCCCACATACTCGTTTTTGAATTGGAGTTGGGCAGGAGTTTCCCTCCGGTAGCTAAGCTGTTTAGTAACAGTGGCCACTGAGGAGCTCCTCCATGCAGAGTCCCACGAGACAGTGACTGTGAGATGCCATCTGCTGAGCTGCGCTGTCCCCTGTAAGCGACTCAGTGTATGTTGTGTGTGTGTGCGCGCGCAAGGGCAGAGCCAGCCCCAGGCATAGGCAAACTAGGCAAATGCCTAGGGCATTTGGCAAGCATAGGGGCACAAGCAGCTTCTGCTGATTAAAATGATATGCAGCATGCCTATATTCTGTGTGTAGCATTTTGTATGCAGATACAGCCACAGTAGCACAGAGTATACTGTATAGACATGCCGAATATAATTTTAATCAGTAGAAGCTGCTTGTGCATCCTAGCCACATAACAATGCAAATAAAATGCATTTTCATAAAAAATAAGCACCCGACGTTAGTAGAGCTGCCAGCTGACTCACGCCAGGCATCTCCTTCTGCATGGCGCATTGAGGCAAGATGTATGAGGATACATCTATATCCAAGCAGCGGCAGAGATCACAGTGTTAGCGGCAGTGTAAGTGCTGTGTGTGTGTGTGTGGGTTGGTTGTGCAATAGTGTTTGGCATATCTGTAAGGGGCATTAGGCGTGTCATATGTATACAGTAAATGTATTAATAATGTGCAGCAAATGTGTAAGGGGCACTGTGTGTGTCATTATGTGTATAAGGGCATTAATAATGTGCGGCATATGTGTAAGGGGCATTACTGTGTGGTATTTTGTGTATAAATGCATTACTAATGTGTGGTATTATGTATATAATGTGCTCTACTGTGTGGCGTAACATATAGGAAGGGCACTACTGTCTAGTCTAATGTGAATAAAGAGCAATATGGTGTGATGTTGTGTGAATAAGGGGCACTACTGTGAGCAGTAACATTTATAAGGTAAAGTGGTACTACTGTGTGATGTAACATGAATAAGGGACATTATCGTATGATAAATTGTGAATAAAGTTGCAATACTGTGTGGCGTAATTTGAATTGGGGGTACTATTGTGTGGACATGCCCCTTGCCAGTAAGAACACCCCCCTTTTTGGGCTGTGCGCCAAATGCGCGCACTGTTCCTATTTATAGGTGGTAGAAATGCCAAAATAAGGACTGCTGTGGGTGAGAGGTGATGGTGCTGGGAAAGGGGTGCAGGGTCAGAGGCAGAACTAGCGGCGGTGCTAGGGGGCACCAGCCAAAATCTTGCCTAGGGCATGATATTGGTAAGGGCCGGCTTTGCGCGTGGGGGGTGGCGCAATCTTAGTGGTGGGGGTCCCCACAAGCTCTGTTGACCAGGGCTCCCACCAGCCTTAATCTGGCCCTGCCCCTCTAGAACAGTCAGAAACTGCCAGGAGCTGGGGGCAATAATTCTGGAGTATGACAGGTGAGGTTCTGTTCCACTGCCTACCCTGACTGCACATTACTGCCCCTATTTGGACATCAGTGTGAGAAGTGGATTGTCATAGAAAACCTTTAATGAATTATATATTTATCTTTCTATGTTGAAGACACTTCCAGAAGGAGCGCTGAGCCAGGCAGGAGCGGATTTAGGGGTCAGGCCAACCATAGGCACATTATTGGTCACCTCCCCTATCATGTCACTGCCCACTTCACGACTTCATGTCAAGACCAGTCCTGATGCCTTTAGACTGCCAAACAGCCCCATTATCACCCACCACCACCAGCCCTTGCACCACAGTTTGCCGCCCACTGTCCCACTCCATCAATTGCAAAATAAAAGAATAAAAAAATAATAATGACAAAAAAAATTATAATAATAATCACCTGGCCTGTGATGCCCCCCAGCTGGTGCTGCCCCTAGGCATGTGCCTCATGTGCCTAGTGGGAAATCCACCTCTGGAGCCAGGGGTAAAAATTCTCCTCCTCTCTCCTTAGGCTTCAGGAGTAAGTTATCCTATTGGGTGCCGACAAGACATCCCTCATTTCCCAGAGAATTTATACTGTAAGTTCCAATGTGGCAGAGACAAATGAATAACAAATATTCTCTGTGCAGATATGGAGGTGTTATATAAATAAATAAATAAATAAATAAATAAACATAATAAGATTGCTAAATTTGCTCTACAACTTAAATTTGTTAGGATACTTAATATATGCCCTTTACTTCAGATTATGCTGAGTGATTATGTAAGTGGTTTCTGTGTGTTTCTGTGTGTCTATTCTGTAGGGCTTTTTTTTTTTAACATAGTTTTTACATAGTTTAAAAAGTTTAAAAGAAGCATCATATTTTACATGCCAAACAGCTTAAGGCCCATATAGATGGACCGATGCGGGAGAGATGTGTGCTGAGCGAACCGCTCAGCACACATCTCTCCCGCCGCTCAGCACAGCGCAATCTGTGCTGAGCGTGCGGGGGGAGACGGGGGGGCCGCTCATTTCACCCAGCGGGTGAAGTGAGCGACCCGCTAGATTGGCCTGCACGGCAGGCCAATCTAGCACCAGCGATAGCGATGCGCGGGGCTGCGCAGCGCTATCGCTGTAGGGGGTACACACGGCGTGATCATGCTCAAATTCTAAGCAATCTAGTCAGATTGCTTAGAATATCGCTCCGTGAGTACCCCCCTATAGATGTCAGAGAGGAAAGAGGGTAAAGTGTGTATCGATCCTTTCTTGGTATAGCCCCTCTCCCCACCATGGTTGCCACTAGGGGGGGGGGGGGGGGGGGACAGCCAGGACTGGAGTCCCAGGCCCAGATAGAGAGAAGGGCAAACCCATGGTTAGTACCACTGATAATTGGAAATTTGGACCACGCTGCGCAACAACAGCGCACAGGACTTCTAAAAAACAAGCACCCTAGAGCTCCAAGTGAACGAATATTGCTTTGCAGAGGAGAGGACAGAAAGACCAGCCAAAAAGAAGGTAAGCAAACGAAGGTTGGGTGCTGCCTATTTTATCAGTCTTGGACCCCACAATTTGTGATGGCAGCCCTGCTCTCTACTATATGGATCCCACTAATGACATCGCAAATGTTTCTGGAAGTAAAAGTCAGGATATTGCTTCCCATACACGGTATTCTATATATATATATATATATATATATATATATGTGTGGTAACCACTATTTGGAGTTACTGACACACAGGCCAGTGGCTATCAGTGATAACCTAGTTCCAGTGCAGGCCATGTGTTGTTTCGTGCGTTGTATGGACTGAATGTTTGCCCCAGTCAGAGCTAGACTGGCCCACAGGGGTACAGGGGAACCGCGGTGGACCCTTCTCCTCTAGTAATCAGGTTCCAGACTGTGCACTTGAATTATGTATTATATATGTTACCTTATACTGCACAGGACTATGGTGTATTTTCTAAAGTGCACACATTATTGTTATTAATCTGGTACATTATCATGCATGGTGTAGCAGTATTTACTACTGTATATATATATTTATCAAGGGGCCCAGACCATACACTCTTTAATGGTTAAGAAAACCAATGTGGTAGTTAGCAACACCCCCTCTGGAGACTGGCCATACCTCTAAGCATTGGCCCCTACCACTGCATTTTCCTTGTGGGCACTTAATGACCCAGTCCAACACTGGCCCTGGTGCATGAAGTAACATTATTTCACGGTTAGTCAGTCAATGGGTTGGTTAGTCTTATAATGCCACTACACTGACATTATTTCTTTTTTCTCTTATATCTATTATAGACGGACTACAATTAAAATGCAATGTTCAAAGCAAATAGAACTGTACACTGCAATTTATTTATTTATTTAGAAAACTGAACTTATTTGTGATCATGTTTGGATTATTCTCTAATGCTTCATCTTTTTAGGATGGTGTGATCTGTGGAAAGAAACAAAGCATATGTCTGACATTTACATGTGCAGCAATAGCACCAGTACCAGTTGCAGCATGGGAAACACTAATCACAACAACTACAACTGAGAATTGGAATAACAAAATGAATAAAATCACAGTTTAAAAATATAAATTAATGAAAACTATGCTAAGTTGTATATAGCATAAATATTTGTATCATCATTCTTTTTAAATGATTATGAAACATTAAAAACAGAATAGAGATCATTCAAATGTAAGATCAAGCCAATCTTTAATACACAGGGGTCAATTCAGTTTTGTTGAGTTTCCCCACACCACGAGTCAGTGCGGCAAGAGCCACACTTTACAGCAGCCCAAACTCGCACAAAAGTCTCAGCCCCATAGTATTGTGAGCAGGTGCGGCTTCAGAGGTGTAGCTGCCGTGCAGTCCAAAATTCAAATAGAGGAGCCGCACCAACTGGCTGTGAGTATTTTCAAGCGAATTCAGGCAGAAATCGAGCCGCGAGGGGTGCAAGATGCAGTGCCGTTGGCGGCATTGAAACGCGGCATTGACTGACCCCATAGTTGCATCTATATTAATATACTACACATAAAGACTAAAGACTTTTCTTTCTCTTCCAAATTACTATTTCTTTCAAGTCAACATCGTTTTTTTTATTGACTCAGGACAGTAATGGGACATGAGGGCTGCCTTTATTTAAAGTACAATCCTTTTTAATTTTAAAATTGTATTTGCCTCTGTTCTGTGTGTTGCATTATGTACATATTTTACATTTATGCTCCTACTTAGAGCATATTTGAAATTAGTGGAGAATTAGTGGATGACACCAACTGCAGGATAATGTTTACTTGAATGCAAAGCACCTTTTGTTGAGTAAAATACCCATTTTACTTCTGCTCATGTATATAAAGTATATTACATATGTCAGTCAGATGCATCTTGCACTTACAACTGCTTGCAGCTCCTTGCAATTAAGTTGTTTGGGGAAAGGAGGGATCATATATGTATGGCCAAGATACAGTATGAGTGGTGGTGTCACAAAGGGTTGGGGATCGGATGTCGGCATCCCAACTGTTTGAAATGCCAACAGGGGTGCAGTAGGCAGCTAAGCCTAATCCTCTCCCCCTAACCCTAACCCTTGGTTCCCGCAGCCTAAACCTAAACCTAAACCTCTTCCCTCAGCCTGACCCTAACCTCCCCAGGATACTTATGTTCGGGACCCCATCTGTCAGGATGCCAGCGTCAGTATTCTGACAGGTGTCGGGATTCCGATGCCGACATTCTGACTGGTGGGATCCCAAGTGCTGGGATCCCAACTACATCCCTTCACAAATTCAATTTATAAAGACTAGGGCAAGCTACAACATGATAATGATGACAATGACTTGCCGCAGCTTTTGATTGTGTGTTAAACACTCCCACTACTGAAATATACATTTCTGTGGCTAAAACATTATCATAACCCAAGCAATTGTTGAGACTTAGACGTTAGACCCTGATTTTGAGGTGGAAGTAAAGCAAAAAAGAGCGAGTAACTGTGCACCTTGGCAAATCCATGTTGAAGTTCAGGTGAGGTAGATTTAAAATGTGCAGAGAGGTATTAATGTGAGGGCGGTGGGTTCCAGTCTATAGATAGACAGTTAAAAGATAGACAGTCATTAGGTAGACACCATATATTTGACAGTCAAAAGTCAGACAGCTTCAAAAGTCAGACAGTCAAAAGCCAGACACAAAAATAAATAAAACATTTGTGTTTTTTTTACAACTTTAGCCTCATTTACTATCCATGTCACAAACTATTACCTTTTAGTAAAGTTGTGGCAAGTGAAGCAAGCCACCAAGCCCAAAGAGTGGCGAGCGTAGCGAGCACGCGAGGGGCCGAATTTCACCAAATTTAAAATGTTTAAAAACACAAAAAACAAAAGAACATATTTTTTTTGTGTGTGACTTCTGGCCCTGTCTGACTTTTGGCCCTGTCTGACTTTTGACTGTCAACCATACGGTGTCTACCTAATGACTGTCTATCTTTTAACTGTCTATGTGCTATACCACACCCGAGGACAGTGTGGCCTAACTCTAGATCTAAATTGCAGTGCTAAAATAAAGCTGTCTTACTTTTGTAGGCTACATAATAAATTTTATATATATATATATATATATATATATATATATATATACACACATATACACTGCTCAAAAAAATAAAGGGAATACTAAAATAACACATCCTAGATCTGAATGAATGAAATATTCTTATTAAATACTTTGTTCTTTACATAGTTGAATGTGCTGACAACAAAATCACACAAAAATTATCATTGGAAATCAAATTTATTAACCCATGGAGGTCTGGATTTGGAGTCACCCTCAATATTAAAGTGGAAAAACACACTACAGGCTGATCCAACTTTGATTTAATGTCCTTAAAACAAGTCAAAATGAGACTCAGTAGTGTGTGTGTGGCCTCCACGTGCCTGTATGACCTCCCTACAACCCACACAAGTGGCTCAGGTAGTGCAGCTCATCCAGTATGGCACATCAATGCGAGCTGTGGCAAGAAGGTTTGCTGTGTCTGTCAGCGTAGTGTCCAGAGCATGGAGGCACTACCAGGAGACAGGCCAGTACATCAGGAGATGTGGAGGAGGCCGTAGGAGGGCAACAACCCAGCAGCAGGACCGCTACCTCCGCCTTTGTGCAAGGAGGAACAGGAGAAACACTTCCAGAGCCCTGCAAAATGACCTCCAGCAAGCCACAAATGTGCATGTGTCTACTCAAACGATCAGAAACAGACTCCATGAGGGTGGTATGAGGGCCCGACGTCCACAGGTGGGGGTTGTGCTTACAGCCCAACACCGTGCAGGACGTTTGGCATTTGCCAGAGAACATCAAGATTGGCAAATTCGCCACTGGCGCCCTGTGCTCTTCACAGATGAAAGCAGGTTCTCACTGAGCACATGTGACTGACGTGATAGAGTCTGGAGACGCCAAGGAGAACGTTCTGCTGCCTGCAACATCCTCCAGCATGACTGGTTTGGCAGTGGGTCAGTAATGGTGTGGGGTGGCATTTATTTGGGGGGCCGCACAGCCCTCTATGTGCTTGCCAGAGGTAGCCTGACTGCCATTAGGTACCGAGATGAGATCCTCACACCCCTTGTGAGATCATATGCTGGTGCGGTTGGCCCTGGGTTCCTCCTAATGCAAGACAATGCTAGACCTCATGTGGCTGGAGTGTGTCAACAGTTCCTGCAAGATGAAGGCATTGATGCTATGGACTGGCCCGCCCATTCCCCAGACCTGAATCCAATTGAGCACATCTAGGACATCATATCTCGCTCCATCCACCAAAGCCACGTTGCACCACAGGCTGTCCAGGAGTTGGTGGATGCTTTAGTCCAGGTCTGCGAGGAGATCCCTCAGGAGACCATCCGCCACCTCATCAGGAGCATGCCCAGGCGTTGTAGGGAGGTCATACAGGCACGTGGAGGCCACACACACACACACTACTGAGCCTCATTTTGTACTGGCCTGTCTCCTGGTAGCGCCTCCATGCTCTGGACACTACGCTGACAGACACAGCAAACCTTCTTGCCACAGCTCGCATTGATGTGCCATGCTGCATGAGCTTCACTACGTGAGCCACTTGTGTGGGTTGTAGGGAGGTCATACAGGCACGTGGAGGCCACACACACTACTGAGCCTCATTTTGATGTGTTTTAAGGACATTACATCAAAGTTGGATCAGCCTGTAGTGTGTTTTTCCACTTTAATATTGAGGGTGACTCCAAATCCAGACCTCCATGGGTTAATAAATTTGATTTCCATTGATAATTTTTGTGTGATTTTGTTGTCAGCACATTCAACTACTGTATGTAAAGAACAAAGTATTTAATAAGAATATTTCATTCATTCAGATCTAGGATGTGTTATTTTAGTGTTCCCTTTATTTTTTTGAGGAGTGTATATATATATATATATATATATATATATATATATATTTATATACAAACAGAAAATTCAGCACTCACCAAAGCAAGCTCACTTATCTTCACAACATCAATAAATAAATGATGGGGGTTTAGTTAGTGAATTGGTCAATGCACGGAAGCCTGCAAACCGCTCGCCAAGGTACCCCACCTTCATGCAGGTCCTACACTATCACAGAGTCTTAAAAATTACAACAGGGTTTGTCCAGAATGAGGTTTTATATTTGTTTGTATATTGCAGGGTTAATCTTTGGTTAACTCTTATTAACTGTGGCCACAAGCTTTTTTATGCACCCCTATGTAAACTCAATTACCCTAAACCTGTGTCAGCTGTTCCTTAGTAATTTATCAGCCAGTGTCAGGTGACTAGTGTACCTTTAAAAGCCATAAGGTGTGTGGCAGGTACACATTAAACCAAGTAGACATATTTGCAGTTATGTTATGTGTGATACAGTTGCCAGCTTTTAATTTTTAAGACTCTGTGCTGAATTTTCTGTTTGTATATATTTAAGTAGGTGGCCATGGGCTACATGCACCCCACCCTATGAGTGGTGAGTGCAGACATTGCACCCTGCTTCTGGGGTGACGAGTGCTGTGGTTTTATCTTTGTGTGTGTGTGTATATATATATATATATATATATATATATATATATATGAATTTGTTTATTTATTGCGCCCCTTACATTGCAACAGGGTTTGTCCAGAATGAGGTGCACAGTTACTTGCTCTTTTTTGCTTTATACACACCTCAGAATAAAGCCCTTCATTTTATTGGGCTTAATTCAGGAGTGGTTGGAGTTGTACCCTATGCCACAAAATACAGATTATCTGTACTTTATGCATGCGTAGGACCCTTTTTGCATGTGCACGAACGGGTCCTGTGACACAGAAGGCAGGGCGGCTACAGACTGTAAGTGATCGACAGTCTGCTCCCTTTTGGGGGGGGGCGGCAACGGCCTCCGTTTGTGAAAACAGAGGCGTGTTGCTACCATTTAGGGGGAGGGTAGAGGCCAGGGATCTCCATTGTAGGGTGTAGATTTACTGGCCTCTGCGTTGCGCTACTTGCGATGGTAAGTCAATGATCTGATGCTGCATCCTAGGATGTAGCTCAGATCACTACTGCAGCAGGAGGCATCTGCTTGTTCGATGTGGAATTATTTCTCCACAAATCCGGACAATAGGTGTCAAGCCATCTGTTGCCTTTGTCAATTCATAATAGGGGTAAGGACGTTAACCACCTAGGAACATCTTCCCTTATACGTCACCTGCAGCGCATTCATCTTAAGTCATTTTCAAGTTGTGAAACTTTGGGTAAAAGCATAAGCAGTCCACTGACACCTAAATGAGGTGGTTTGTTTGACTATTATTTCTCTGTGAGGATGAGGATGTAAACACTGAAGGAGGGTGGGAATCTGAGGATGAGGATGACAAACCAATCATTTCAGCCACAGTCATGTGGCAGACCCTGTTGCTGAAATGATTGGTTTCTTAAAGTGTGCATGTCCTGTTTATACAACATAAGGGTGGGAGGGTCCAAGGACAATTCCATCTTGCACGTCTTTTCTTTGCCACATCATTCCAGGGGTGCTGCCCTTTATGGGGAGCTGCCCCTCTGCCCTATCAGTCCAGGGGTACTGCCCACCGCCATTTAAGTCCAGGGGTGCTGTTGCCTATCTGCTGTGTAATTCTCCAGAGGTGCTGCCTATGCTGTATAAGTCCAGGAGTGCTGCCATATAATTCCAGGGGTGCTGCTGAACTTGATCCTAGGTTTAGATGAAAGCCTAGAGCAGATATGAAACAAGCTTCAACATCACAAACGGATTTGTGAAAACATAGCCGCAAAGGTGGAAATGGAAATTGCTATTTTGACAAAGTGTTTTTTTTAATAAAGTAGGGAGAGACCACATTTGTGGCCAAAGTCAGTGTGACTCAGAAAAGACTGAATCATAATCCAGCACAACTGGTAAAAGTGAGATTTTCTGTTGGAGCATTAGAGAGAGGTTCTTCTCAATTATTTCATGTTAGGGACTCACTCAAATGAATGGCTTCAATTAGTCAACCTTATTTTTGATTTATTATTGATATTCCACATCTTGGGATTATTTATTTAGAAGATGCGCATTTGTTGTACAGGGATCTTCTTTTCCTAAGGACTGCGTAGGGTTATCGCAAGACCTTGCGGTTCTAGAAGAACAGAGTTTCAGTGATCTTGCATTGCATCAGCTTTCCATTGCACTGCAGCACTAGATGGGCACAAACAGTTACTGAATAAGGCAGAGTATGGAGTCTTATGGTAGCTTACAGCCAGGAATATGTCTGGCTTGCCAGACTGAGGCATGCTGTGAGCACAGAGGTTAGCATTGCTTCCTCCCACAGTCGTACTTATAGTATAAAATTATTTTCTACTGTAGAGTGGCAAGCTCCACTAGGGCAGGGGCTGAATAACAAAAAAGTCACTGCACAGTCCTGCTTTGTACTGTACCAAACCTACCCAAACTCAACTTGCCCCATCTGGGGCTGCTGTGGGGGCTCAGGAGGGGCTGCTTTATTTAAAAATGAAATCTGAATAAAATAAACAAGGCACACAGGTATGCTGACATGCGTGTAACTGCGACAAACAGGTGTGCTCACATGCATGTAACTGGGAGATGTGAAAAACAAAAATAAGGCATCTGCCACAAAATATGTAAATAAAAATGCAATAAAAAATTGAAAAAAAGAAACCCATGAGATTTTCACAAAATAACTCTCCAGACTCCGTGGAGGGGAAAATATCCAATCTTGATCCTGTGGTATACACTAGTTTATTTGCATCCCAGCATTAAATCCAAGATTATCTTAATCCCTGAAAATGGAGAAGGAGGAACAAATTTGGAGGCTTAGGCCCCTAGTTTTTCAGCTTGTCCTAATGTGGTAATTAATTATATATTTTCTTGGTTAAAGTCCTTTCCGTTCCACACCAATATAGGAGTGGAGGTAAAAGCCTGTGTGTTGTTCCTGATTGTGTGTGCCTCTCTAATTTTTAATCACCTTCTTGACACTGTCCTCTTCCTCTTGCCTCTTCTCATAATGTGAAAAGTCATCAAAGAAGGATGTAGTATGTTTGTAGCTAGCTATGATTCGGAGAACTTCGCAAGCTTTTTCCAGGGGGACCATCTGTCGCTGAAATTATGGGTTTATTAAACTGTACATGTACTGTTTAAACAACATAAGGGTGTGTGGGAGGACCCAAGGACAATTCTATCTTGCACCTCTTTTTTTATTTGCATTATGTACTCTTTGGGGCCTAGTTTTTAAAACTGCCATCCTGTCTGCCACTACAGTGCCACTCCTAGATGGGCCACGTGTTTGTGCCACCTACTTGTGTCACTTAGCTTAGTCCAGCAACCTTGGTGAAACCTTTTGGCCTAAAAACAATATTGTGAGGTGTTCAGTGTTCAGAATAGACTGGAAATGAGTGGAAATTAATGTTATTGAGGTTAATAATACAGTAGGAACAAAATTACCCCCAAATTCTGTGATTTTAGCTGTTTTTATGTTTTTTTCAAAAATCATCCAGATCCAAAACACAAGCGGGGGTCCAGATCCAAATCCAAAACCTAAAACCCAAAAAGTGTCGACCGCACATCTCTAGTCGCAGGTATGTCAACGAAAGTGGTTGCATAAACAGAATGGACACTTTTTGTGTGCCTAGCACACAGATCATATCTAAGAGGAGGCACAGGGGCAGCTAGCAGAGGGACCACAGGGGCAGCTAGCAGAGGGAGACCACAGGGGCAGATAACAGGAGCAGAGGAGGCACAAGGGCAGCTGGAGCAGGGGGCACAGGGGGAACAAGGCAGGGGGGAAGATGACAAAGAGAAGGGGACACCAGAGATGGGGACAGATAGTGGAGAGCAGGCCCAGGTCACATAACACAGAGTGGGCTGTTACTGGTTGCGGACCCCTGTGCTTATCTCTCCCTGGGTCCCCGCAATACAGTTCCGCATTACAATGTCTTAACACATTGCAGGCCCTGGGCAAAGCAATGCACTGGGGAACCCACCCATTCACAGCCATAAAAAAGTGACAATAAAGTTAAACTTTAAGATTTAATTTATGGCTGTCCTCTCCCCCTATTTTTAGCCAAACAACAGGCTGCTACCATTGTAATGCCTGCTGACTGGATCTGACAGCAGCCAGCTTTTCGGACCAAAACACTGGGATCGAACGCTGGGATCTCTGTGTTTTGCCTCATTTTTCGGACGCGAGCCCGGCAGGAAGATGTGAGCCAGGAAACCAGGGATCCGAACCCGGTCATCTCTAATTATAAACTTATAATATGGAGCAGTTATGTATAAACATGCGCTGTGCTTTGCATTTGTCATCTTGAATGATACCCATTTTGCCTTGTCTCTTAAAACAGAAATAATGAAGATAAAAATGTTTGTTATGTGATGTATCGCTAGAGCTAATTTCTCGTGATTTTGTAACTTTGTATGTTGATATCTCACACTCGGCTTACTTCCAGTTTTTCAGAAATGGACTGTCATATTATGTGTATTTATCAGATATTGTGTGTTTCATAGTCAATGTTTTATTTATTATTGTTTATACTGCACTTGCAGTTCTATAATAAAATATTTAGAAAATAATTTTTAAGTTGTATACAACCTATTCTATTACATAATAATATGATTGTTTATTTTGTTCTGATAACCTGTTCAGCCAGAAAGAGTTGCTGACTCCTGGACTAGTTACTGTCAAGGTATCTTCTTACTGATGACTATGCTGTCATTATGTCTTGCACTCATCTGTCCCACAGGACCCCATCTTCAGCCTATGAAAAAAAGATAACAAATAAAACTTCTAACCATACACAAATTGTAAAGTAACTAAAAAAATACAAAGTTAATATCAAGCAAACATATAAAAAGATTAACCTACTTGTGTCAGTTAAAACAAAGGCAGAAAAGTGGAATGGGGTACAGTATGTAGGGAACCATGGATACTCTGGATTCATGGGTACTAACAACTGTTTGCTCCATCCATCCCCTTTTGTATCTAGTTCATTCCTCTCAGCTCCATTCAGCGGCACTGTTAAACTGAGGTGAATCTAAGGGCATGCGGTTATGTGACCAGCGGTCAGGAGACTGCTGGTCACAATACGACCACTACATTCCACCCGCTCAAAATCCCATGGGTCAGCATGCTGACCAACAGGGACTATTCCCACTCATGGGTGTCCACGGCACCCATAGAGCGGGAATAGAACCTGTGGCGAGCGTAGCGAGCCACTGAGCCCGGAAGAGGCTTTGTGACGCTCGCCCCCCTCACCGGCCATCTCACAGCTTGGATCCCAGGGTAGATATTTTGACCGGCGGTCTCCTGACCACCGGTCACACATACCCAACCCAATCTAAGAGTCAATTTCAGGGTACCTAGACTTCTGATATAATGGGGTTTGTAATGTCAAGTTCTTTATATTCTTACGTGGACTACAGTGTGCTGTAGGCTATCTTGATGATTCTTGGTGACGCTCACGCAATTACCCTTGCCCAGCAGTCTTTTAGCCTCCTGCAGCCAAAGACTTCGCTTATAGCAGTTGCCTTTCCAGGGCAGATTAGGTCCACCCCGTACTCAAATGCTCCCAGGTTTTATGAATAGACAAGGCAGCTATTGGAGTCTGGGCAAGAGTAGGTTGTAGTACGGTCAGACGTACACTGAACCCTATCTAGATGCTGCTGTGGACAGAGAGAGATAACCTAATGCACGTGAGTGCAACAATGCACAGGTTGGAATATGATATAAACACAATTATTATGTACATTCAACAATGCATGAACAATAAGACCGTAAATACAAATGATTTGTAAATGCAACAATGCACAGGATATTACAATAAAGAAATGTTGGCAAGACAGAGCCTGTGTGGAAACTCACACCAAAACCTGAGTACACAACAAGCTGGATCAGATCAGGAATCAATCAGGAAAGGTCTCAGAATCACGGGTGTTACACGAGCTGACAGGTTCTCACACGAGCTGACAGGTTCTTACAAAGCAGGAACTATCACCAGCATCTTGGGAGTGACCAGGAAGGGAATATAAATGGTGCTGCACTGATCACTACTTAGAACCTTAATTAATCACTAAGTGCAGCTGCACGTACAAAAGAACTTAAGCAACGGGAAACGCCTTCTGCTTCTGGCGTCCCTCCTGTTGCCAAGGATTGCGGTGGCCTCCAGCACCCAGCCTCAGCCTGTTGCTAAACGCCGGGCGGGGACCAGGAGACCTTGCACCCGGAGTCCACTTGTTGCTAAGCGCCGGGCGGGGGTCAGCGAGAGGTGTGGCATACCGGCTCCTAAACAACGGCTGGGACGTGCACCTCCCGGCACTAACATATATCCTGTAGCCATGCACTTGGTTACACCAATTTACCAGCATAAGCATGTCCTTGGCGAACACTTTCTGGTGGATAGCCAGGAATACTTACTGTGCTCCTCCTGTCACATCTGAAATGTTCAATATATGATTACGTAGAAGGACAGAACTCAAGATGTTTGGCATAATACTTCTATGCAACAAATAATCAAGTAGTGGTGGGGAAAAGGTGCTGACACTCATTATAGTCAGTCAGATAATATAATTTTTTTTTCTAGAACAGTATATCAAATGGGACCAAGTGATGGTGTAATAGTTAGCATTACTGTCTCACAGCACTGAGGTCATGGGTTCAATTCCCACCATGGCCCCCACTGTGTGGAGTCTGTATATTCTCCTATTACTTGTGTGAGTTTCCTCTAGGTACTCCGGTTTCCTTCCACTGTCCAAAAATATACTGGTAAGTTAGTTGGATCCCTAGTGTGTAAGTGTGTGCATATACATGGGCAGAATAGATGAGCCAACTGGTTCTTATCTGCTGTCAAAACCTATGTTTTTTTGCATAGGTACCTATGTGCCAGTTTTCAAACTTGTTTCCTAACAGGGTATACAGAGGTACAGGGGAAATCCTTGGTGGGCCCCGAGGTGTAGCTAGGTGCCTTGGTGCCCGAAGCAAGGGTATGTTTTGGCGCCCCTCTCCCCTGTACTGATTTGGATGGCATGTTACATTTGAAAAAAAAACATTTAAATTGGTGGAAAGGTCAGTTCTAGACCTTGTAGAGCTCAATGCGAAAGTTTTCTTTGGGTGCCCCCATGTATAAAATATGGACAGTGCACACCAAAATATTGGGGCGTGGCCACATGATAGTACCAATTCACATTACACCGCTCAGTAGTGTCCGTTATTCATGTTACACCGCACTGTAGTGTCCGTTATTCTCATTACACCACACAGTAGAGCTGCTTATACACGTTATGCCACAGAAAAGCTGCTTATACATGTTACGCCACACAGTAGACCTCCCACAGACGTGATAATCCCTCAATCTCTCAATAAAAATAATGCCCCAAAACTGACCCCCTCCCCAGATCTGATAATCTCCTAATTTCTCAATAAAAAATAATGTCCCAGAATTGCCTGAGGGGCAGAAATAGCTGCTCCGCACCAGCTTGAGGGACAAGGAGAGCTCCAGCATATGCCGACTGTGTCTCCTGCTGTTGCCTCTGCCTGCCTTGTTCCCTACCTACAGTAATCTCAGAGTCCGAGTCAGTGTGCGCCTCCTCTGCTCCTCCTCCTCTGTGGAGTGCCCTCTAACTTTTCCGGTGCCTGGAGCTCATGCTCCACCGTCGCCACCATCGCTACACCCTTGGGTGGGCCCCACTGCATGAGGGCCCCACCCTTTCTCTAATGTCAGGTTCCAGACTGTGCACTCAAATTCTACATTGATGCTCTATTAGAGGGTCCTTTAAATGATCTCTTATGGCTGGTCAAGTGCCAATCATTTATAAGCATGGTTCTGAGTCGTAAGTGATTGCCACTTTAAACAAAACTTTTTGTTTTAGCCCATAGTAGGTGACTAGAACGCATATACATACTAGTATGAGTATGTAACAGATATCTAGATGTCTTAAGTATACCAGTATTAGCAGGGCTTAAAGTGGTCTTGGTGGTGTGGTGGAACTCCATTCCCCTGACCCCTACCCTCCCATCCATTAAGCGGAACCAAGGTTGGTGCTTGCGTGTTTGGCGCCCCCATGCAAATTATAAATGTGTGCGCTAACTCCCATACAGCATAATGAAACTGTGCGCACCAAAGGCGCGCTGTACAAAAAAGGGTTGTGGTCTCACAAGAAAGTGCCGTGGCCACACAGTATTACCCTCAATTCAAATTATGCCACACTGTAGCACAATCCTATTCTCATTACAAAATCAGATAATAAGAGATCCCCACACCAAGAACCACATATCCATCTTAATTTAGGTAAGGGAATCTATCTAGGGGAGGCATTCACATTGTATAGCATTGGGGGTAATTCCAAGTTGATCGCAGCAGGATTTTTGATAGCAACTGGGCAAAACCATGTGCACTGCATGGTGGGCAGATATAACATGTGCAGAGAGAGTTAGATTTGGATGGGGTGTGTTCAATCTGCAATCTATATTGCAGTGTAAAAATAAAGCAGCCAGTATTACCCTGCACAGAAATAAAATAACCCACCCAAATCTAACTCTCTCTGCACATGTTATATCTGCCTCCCCTGCAGTGCACATGGTTTTGCCCAGTTGCTATCAAAAATCCTGCTGCGATCAACTTGGAATTACCCCCACTGCCCGCTCACCACATCTATTGATGTGGGAGATATGGCGGCGGGAGCTCTTTCAGTCAGGCAGCCACGGCGCATGCTGTACACAATGTTGTGGCCTGGTAAGGTGGGCCAGCAGAGGCAAAACGTGTTCCGCTTCCGAATAGAACTGACAGAATGCAGTTCCGGCCTGTTCCGGCCCATTTTAACCCCTGTGTATTAGTCAGTTCTAGTTATATTCAACTCGCAAACTGACTTATTTTAGTCTATAATAGTTTTCTATAACTCATATGCATACTAGAATTAGTTTAGAACACAATTCCTGCTAGGATGAACACAAATCAGCTCCACACATAATGGATGAACAATGATAAGAGAGAATAAAGTAAAAGACTTGTATATTTTCTTCTTGCTGCCCTCAATCTCTACACAAGTTCTCCTGGTCTGCCATTGAGAGGGCTGGCATCAATATGCATGCTTCCTTGATTGAATGGACTTCATTAAAACTGCGGGCCCCAACTCTTCTTTGAAATAATCAAAAGGGTCTTGCTTAGAAAGGAAATGCTGCTGATAAATACAGAAATAAGATCCTGAAAAGATGACGAGAAAGTGCAAACAACAAGCTGGCAGAACAGAATAACAATAATGAGAACTCTGGTTCCATTTCAATGGCTGTCCCATTTTGTTGCATGAGGACTGTTACATCATTGTATGCTCTATGAAAAAACACATACACACACAAAAAACATCGCTTAACAAAACAAATATATGTTTTGAAATTTACGCTTCAGCAATTATTCTTTTAAATGATAATCCGCTGAGTGTATTGTTTAAAAGGATTCATTTACCAAAGACACAAAGTTTGATAGGCAAATGAAGAATGCGTCTATTGACCATATTCTTGCTGTGTGTTTTCTGAAAGTGTATTCAGCTAAAGAACGTATTATTGGGATTGAAGGTCTCTTAGAGTCCCTTTGAAGTGTAGACTTAATCCATTTCTTAACTGTTACAATTTTTTTCATTCAATAGTTTAGAAATTTATTGGATTAAGGTATTTTTGTTTACAAAAGTACAATGCTTCAATTCAAAAACAATCTGTAGTATACAGTGTATACCTGGCGAAAATAAAATAAATACATCTGTACAGGTAAATACGGAGTTTAAATCTTGCATATTGGACACATGCACAGAAGCCCATGTATGGTGGTATCCTTGTGTGATTTGTACGGGTAAATTCATGGTTAACAAACAAGCCTGTGGTTAAAATATTTAGATTCTTCTTTTAATTGACCTAGTACATTTTATATCAGAAATTCTCTGTTCTGCTTTTTTTTTTTTAATGATATTATTTATTTGCTGGACAAGGGTCCCATGTGTGCCTTTTCCCATAAGTGTATATGTTACTCTGTTTAGAAACTACACACATGTCCAGTGAGGTGATACACTCACACCAATTCAACAGACTGGGGAAATTATTATTATTATTATTATTATTACTGTTGTTATTATTTTTATTTTTTATATCCACTATATAACCCACATTTTTGCATCAAAGGTTTGTTCATTCCCACAGTCCTTGTATTCCTTGTTTTAATTTACCAGGAATAAAAACTATATTAGTACAACAACATAGGACTCCAGGCCTAGAGGCATGCCATTGATCATACCTCCCTACTTTCATCAGTACTAAAGAGGGATACACATGCGGCGAAGCCGCATGCGCTCCCGAAAAGGGGTGTGGCCTATGAAAAGGGGGTGTGGTTTCACGGAGGACCCGCGATCGCGAGCCATGCCCCCCTTTCGTCACTGAGGGGGCAAGCCCAGTGCTCCGTGAGCTGCTGGCATGCCCCCTCTCCTCCTGTCTCCACTGAATAGACGCTTATGCGCATGCGCACAGCGTCTATTCACCGCTGCTCTGCCTAGCAGAGCGGCGACTGCAGGAGCCTCCCAACTGCCCCCCCTCCCACGGGACACTGCGGCCTGCGGGTGGTACAGTGGGACAGTTCCCAAAAAACGGGACTGTCCCAAGAAAAATCGGGACAGTTGGGAGGTATGCATTGATGCCTGGGCACAGAAGTATAGCATGGGGTGGTAGCTTGAAGCTTGAGCCATATTGCAGTAGCAAACAAATAAACACTGTGGGCTTCAATGGATGCTTAGGGGGGTATCCAATTACCCGTGGTCAATGACCGCAAGCAATTGTATCGCCAGGAGCTATCCTATTAGCCCCGATGTGGCGCGCTCCTCCCCACGATGCCGGCACTTATTGGGGTTTATGGGACTGAGGGCTTATCCTCGATCCCATGTGTTTTGCGTGATCGCAGGTCCAATTTTGGCCAATGAAAACGGTCTCTAATTGGATACCGCGATCATGACCTTTGGTCATTAATCGCAATATCTGCCCATTTTCATCTGCTGAAATGGCATCGGGGCTAATTAGATACCCCCCTGATTGCTACTCTTTACATGGGTCTGTTTGCTTATGCTGCTACCGGTATCTGGTCTCTTGGTCGACCACACTTAGGTCGACAATGTCTAGGTCAACTACTGTTGGTCGAGAGTAAGTAGGTCGACAGGGACTCTATGTCAACATGTTCTAGGTCGACACGACAAAGGTCGACATGAGTTTTTCACTTTTTTCACTTTTTCATACTTTACGATCCACGTGGACTACAATTGGGAATGGTAATCTGTGCCGAGCACAGTGGTAGCGGAGCAAGGCATCTTGCCCGAAGCATGGCGAGCGAAGTGAGCCATTGTGATGGTACATGGTGCACTAATTGGGGTTCCCGGTCATTGTATGGAGAAAACGACACCAAAACAAGTGAACAAACACATGTCAACCTTCTGTCATGTCGACCTAGAGTCCCTGTCGACCTAGAAACCATGTTGACCTACTTACTGTCGACCTAGAAACTGTCGACCTAAGTGTGGTCGACCCTACATACCACACCCGCTGCTACGTCTATAGAATATTATGCTGGCATAACATTGCAGATTGTATCAGTGCTGTACAAGGAGTGGATAATAATAGTGACACTATATGTAAAAGAATGTGTAATTTCAGTTGTGGACAGTTAATGACGGCCATCTCAGCACAATGTAAATGAGCTATGTTATTAAGTCCACTAAGTCCTTTTAAAGTAGTTGACATCTCTGCAAATGCCTGTAAATATTTTTCTCTCTCTTTTTTATGTCCTAGTATTTTCAGAGTGCAGCCTTCTATTTGTGTTGGAAAAAACTGTATTAGGTAGTTATATAAATACAACAGTCCTAGGAATGAGTTTTGAATCAAAGTGGCTTTATTTAATTTAACAAGCCATCACCAATGCCACATGGGTGCATAGCCAGATTAAGGGGGGGGGGGGGGGGGGTTTGCAGGGCATACAGTACTCCGGGCTCCCCTTTGTTAGGGGCCCCTCCAGCCAAAGCACACCGACATTGCTAGCTTTCCCTCTCACACAGTAGCAGAACCAGACAGTCAGAATGCGAGCAGGGCAGTATAGAATGCGAGCAGGGCAGTATGCATTGCAGGGAGAGTATCAGGTTTTATGAGCTACCGATTGAGCTTTCCGACCAGTGGAGAGAGCTGTAAGTGACACAGGAATCCCAGCTTCTTATCCCTACCTGGGTGTCTGGGTCCTGTGTAACCTGTTATCTATTGAGGGTCTAGAGAGAGACACACACATGCAGAGTCCTCCTGAATCCTGTACCAGTGTGTAAGTAGTACAGATGCTGCTGCTGTTATTCTTACATGTGACAAGATAAATTATAGATTTTTTTTCTATGTGTATTTTAGGGTTGTTTAAGTTTTCTTTGTTCCACTACAAGAAAACTTTATAAAATAGTTGTCTCGCAATTAGCTGGATCACAAACAGTACCCAGGCATTATTCAACTATTAGTTTAAACCTAATATACCCCATTGGGTTAGATTTAATATACAAAATCCATACATCCCAACATGACCCAGTCCTGGAGGGATAATATGCTATTTTAAGTTATGATTGCAATCACCTGTGTTGAAACACCTTTCTTATCTATTAAATAGTTCAACACAGGTGACACCAATCATATATTAAGAGGGAAGTCCAGGTAGAGAGCATTTTATCCCTCCTGGAATGGGTCATGTTGGGGGGTATGCACAATCTAAAATACACTCCCCCACCTTCCACCGGGGGCCCCCTTGTCATAAGTGCCTCGGGCACCCCCAAAGCTTAATCCAGCCCTGCATGGGTGTAGTATAAAAAGCCGACATTCAGAATGTATACGGCCACATACTCCTCCTTGGTAGGGCTACCTTACTGTGTTTATGCCACTCCTAACTGACATATCTGCCAAGTGGGTCTTAGAGGGAATAAGGCACATCTAATAACACCTAGATAGTGTACAGTAATACTGAATGTGGATTTACATACTCTGTGCATATTTTGCTAAAAGCCTGAATAAGTAACCAAAACTAGTATATTAAACATCGGCTGAAATATGTAAATTACATTAAGAAGAACCTACTGCATATTGTAAAATAATGCTTAAACCGGTGTTTATTAGTTATAAATAGTGCATTTTATACTCCTAACTGCTGATTTACTGTAGTTTCAGCCTTATCTTACAAATTATCAAATGAATTAGTAGCAATAGTAGTCTGAATGCACTTGATGTGTATATTACACATTGTTGTCTGTTGTGTTGATTTTTTTTTTTTAAAGTATTTTACAATCTTGGTTGTGATTGCACGCAGGTAGATGAAGGCTGGTTTATCTATTGAAGAGCTGAGAGGGTCTATGCAGTTTCACAATATGAGCGTGAGGTTCATCCACAGTGCACTAAACCTGCAATATCATGTACTATACTCAAACTTATAAAACAAGACTCTATTTCATTTATCAAAATGGGAGAGATATGAGATGCATTGACTAATTAAGAGCATACAGTATCTAGATAATATATTAAAAGAATGAGGACATGGACTTATCAAAAACAAACCCTTGAGTAATGTTATTTTTGTGCAAATAGGATACATTTGGAAAATTGGATATTTTGTCAGCTAAAATGATATAAAGGTTAGGTGTTACTGTTTAGGTGATATACATATCTAACCTTCCACTGACTTAAATGCTACCAAAGCTTATTAATATACAACTAGTCTGTGATTTTTATATTAGCCACATTGACCTAATAGTAATACTGATTCCAATGCAGATGTCCCAGTGATTAATAAAAATACTGCCTGGCCAGACAATGATCAGTTTCATGCCATGTGCTGCGGAGTGGGAATAAGGTGAGAGAAGATGGTTTATTGTGGATGTTCAGTGGCACAAAGGGAATTCATCTCCCCCCCACTCCCTCCCTTTACAATTAACTCTCCATCAACTCCAGCACTTGATGTTATGTCAAGGATGCAGACATCTGCAGCAGGGGGAGAGTGGGCGGTCCCAGCACAATGTCAGGTGGTCATATCCTGGCTGTAATGTGTATGTACATTTATGGAGAGCTCTGCAGTCATCCTGTGCAACAATGCTGGTGGGCAGGTGAGCTCCAGGACCCAATGACATACCTGTGCTCTTCAGTACTCTGAGGCATATACCGATAATACGCTGACAATGTTAACCGCATCCGTGCCAAAGGATATGGTGAAAAGAGTGATGCTGCTTTCATCTCTGGACCCTGCGCATTAAAACTGCATAAAAGGCTAAATAGAGACAGGATGTCAATGTGACATTCTAGATGTTCAAATAGAAGGGAGGTGCTAAGACAGAATACCAATATCTGACTGTCTAATATGTGTGTGTTTGAAACTCTCTTACAACCATTATTAATCTCCAAATATGTCTCTATGTTGCCCTCTAGAGCACAGTAGAGGTGGTGGTGGTGGCTCTGCATAGGAGTCTATGATGCTTGTAGCTAGATTTCTGTACTATTGGTACAGTATTGTATATTAGTACATACACATGTGGGTCTAAAAAGACTGAGGTGATCTACCCATCGTCTTATTCATTAATAAGGAAATGACTTTTTATATGAGCTAAACACGCTCAGCTACTGATTTCACTGTATATAATACAGATGAAAGGACGGTGGGCCTGATTCAGATTTGTATGCACATGACTACACAGCTGCGATTTTCATCCTATGGGCTGGCTAATCAACGAAAGATAAGTAGACGCTCAGAAAAGAACTGAGACGCCCACCAGAGCAATCACAGCAAATCCTCAGCAACTGTGTACACATACGCAGCATCGATGCAAAAACCAGAAATCTAGACTCTCTGAGTGAGCCTATGGTCATGCAGACTGGCCACATGAGCAGCAACACTGGCACCATGTTTCTTTATGTACACGACCACAGCTTAAGGCAGAAATACGCCCCGAACACGGCCGTGACACACTGCATTTTTTTGACGCCACTCCCTGTTACCTCCCCATATGGTCCCATACTGTCAATCACTCTGCAAATAAATCCTCACTGCATTCACAAAAGTACCTTGAGGCGTGGGCAATGCAATCATGGTGCATGCACAGTCTACCGATAAATGCTCAGTTGCATAATCATCGGCATTGCATACAAATCTGTATCAGGTCCAATGTTCCAAAGTGGTTCAAGTGTGACTGTTCCTATTTATGTTTTCATCAACATTAGGTAAATTATGCTACATACACCAAGCTTGCAAGTATATGATTAATATTTATATTTAACTATATTTGTGTCTACTCAGTCTCAGTAACTCTGTTCTGCGGTCATCTTTACTTTAACTTTATTTTTTATTGTTTAGCACTTTATTTGATTACTGGAATGTTGGGTACCTGCTACATTAACTGCTCTGTGAACTTTATGAATTAAATTGAAACCATCTATCTAGAAATACACAGTATTATTATTGTGATACGTGAGATACCCATCATTTGAATTTACTTTTCTATATAAAAACAGAATTAGAATGATTATATTCTGCAATAAAGATTCATTCATGGGGGTCAATTCAATTAGTTGTGATGATCTCATGGGTGCGAGTCATCAAGGCAGCGGACGCACTTTTCAATGGCCCAAATTCGCACAAAAGTGCTCGCCACCCCATAGAGGTCTGAGCATTTTTGTGTGAATTTTTGACAATTTCAGCCTGAGAAGGGTGCGAGACTGGGTGCTATTGTCGGCGTTGAAACGCTGCTGCAACAGCACATTGCACCCTTAGCGTGTAATCAAATTGACCCCATGGTATCTTATTAATAGTTTTATACCTCCAACTAGTTACCAGCCTGTAAAAATGATGGAACAACATAACAGTAATGTTAGCATCGGCATCTCTGCGCACCCGAACGGAGCAAAAATGTAATAGTTCCATTGGGTGCCATCTAGTGGCCACTGGCATGCATAACACTTTAATTCCCCCATGGAGGTGAGAAGCAGTGTAAGCCTTAGCAATCTATCCATCAATCCATAGATGTTTTTAGTTAGTACAAAATATGGCCAGGCTCCTACCAGCATTAATATATGATAAAGCTAAATATTTATCGTGTATAATACCCTTTATGAGGTCTAAGAACACTGTACGCTATTTACGTATGAAGTACCGTAAGGGTACGCTAGTTGCGTAACAATCGCTTTGCCGTGATCGAGACGCTCAAGCGTCACGTTCACTCACGGCCAAGAGATCACAGGCAGGCACGTTATTGGCTGTTGACTAACGTAATGATTCGCTATAGCGTAGCGGACGCTCGGGACCACGAGGAGATCACCAGCGGCGCTGACGCTCACTATATTAAACCTTTAAATCTAAACCATAAACAGTATATTATGCAGCAAATCCTTAGTGTAGTGATAGTGTGTAGATGCAACCTTGTGTAACCTGATTAACTTAAAAGCTGTTTGAGCGTCACCGACGCTCTGAGAATACTAGACACTATAAGAAATACACAGATACCTGGGCTTAGGGTCCAACGCCTAATATGTATATATTTTGAATGATATACTTGCAAAAGAATTAATACAAATACAAATCATACACTACAATATAACATAGACTAACTAACCAGGTAACTACACAGTAAATATAATACAATTAAGTTTAAGAGAAAAATGAGAGAAAGAGAAGAGAGAGAAAGATATGGCCCATAATAACAAGAGAGAAACAGTATGATTACGGAGAAAAACTTACGCACAAAGGAAACGATCGCATGCGCCTCTGGACATCCAGCTCCCGATTTTCAGCAATGATAACCGTTGAAGAGTGAGAGCTGGATGTGATCGGCCTTCCTATTTATGCCCCACACACAATGCAATTCAATGGTCCCTACAATCTCTTTGTTCATTGGACACAGGAATTCGGCTTCGCATTATAACAAAAGGTCATAGGTTGATTCATACAGGTGGGCTGTGACTATTTCCAACAGCTCAGGTGGGAGGGAAACTGGGTTTCCCGCCGCATGGGTAATAAAGTGCAAATAAAGTAAATGTTCATAAACTTCTTATGTCCATAACTATTCGCACGAGCGATTGATCTGCTTCAAACCAACACCGGAATATTTCTAATTAAATATTCTTCCGATGGATACTAAACACCACTGTATTACTCCTGTCTGGCCCTTCGTATCAAACAAAGAGGGATTTCTCTGTTCATGAACATTCTATATTAACCAAACTTTCAGAATCTATCAAAGGGACCATGATCTACAAAATACATTATTACTGAAAATATGTAACGATTGAGTCGCACGCTACGATCACATAAACTCTACCGTAAATACGCATACCGTGCGCCTGCGGGTGCCCGCGACTGTGAGTATGCGCACGTACGGGAGAGCGTACGCATGCGTAGCACGGACCTGTGTGAGGTGCAAATATGGTAGTGTGCATAGAGATATTTTTCTGACTTTGACAGTCCACCCTTTGGCAGTCAACAATAACTGCCACTTCCTGAAAACATTTCAAAAAGAGAAAAATATATGTTAGGGGTTAATACATTTACATGGTTGGGTAAGGGAGGAGAGGAGATGGTAGGAAAAGGGTATGACCTAGTGAGATAGCAGAAGCATGTGTGTATGAATCCGTGCTTGGGGGTCATGTATCATCGTGCCGTACGTGTTTTAAATCAAGCTTCGAGGTATTGCGAAGTATACATGTGAATTCCTTCTTATCCCGTGGTACGGGTCTGTGGATGGGCTGTCAAACATTACCGAGCTCTTTTCGGCTTTGGTTGTAACAAAATGGGGGAGCACATTTTAGTTGATGATACATGAATGGGGGAGATATGTGATTGCTGATATCTGTGCCTGTATTCCCTATCGACTATGTGTGTCATTACCTGAGGGTTGTAGAAATGAAGAAAAGACATAATTACTGTAAATGCGGTGGTATTCTATGTCAGGTAAATGTACAGTCGTCGATTGAGGTCTTGTTTGGTGTCTGTTGAATGCAGTCTTCTTTGTGCTTTTGCTCATAAGGTGCGAGCAAAGCTGTCAATGTCCATAGATTTACAAAAGTGTTGGGCTAGCGTAATTTTAACATTTCTAGGGAAACTGGGGATCCATGGCATAGTTCATCAAAAATCTGTGTATCAGGTTGTCAAACTTCTTCTTTAATCCCTCTGTTGTCTGTATATCGGCTCATCAAATTCCTCGTCCAAGTAGGTCTTGTTACCTTGGAGGAAACGGAAAAACAGGTGAAAGAAACGGACCGTAGAAATCGCATTTTCATCACATCATTGTTTCTACATTTGGGTCATAAATCAAGTCCAGGTTAATTACAGTTTCCTCACTCCTCAAACTCATCACTCTTGTACTATGTTTGCACTTCATTAAAGCCTGACCGCATCTAAATATCAATCCAATCGATATGACAACACCTAAGATACATAGGAGAAACTTCCCAACATCCATTATGACTCCTTGAGCCCAGTCTCCTAAACCAGAAAACCAATTTCGCGGGTTCAACCATGACACCCAACCAGTCAGCTCATTACCTACAGCAGCAAGAGTGAGATTGTGTCTCCTGCGAAATTCCCACTTCAATTGGAGAATATCGTCCATCTTTTGGTCTATGACCTCGACCGGATCCTCGGTGCTATTCGTAATATATGTGCAACATTTCACGCCGTATTGTGTTGCCAGTGTGACACAATATCCGCCTGTCACTGCTGTGAGGTAATTGAGAACCATTCTATGCTGTACCAGTTCTGTTTTGTAAGCTTGAAGTTCCCTTCCAGTATACCTAAACGTGTCATCATACATTTCAGTGATATTATCTAACAAATTTGCGAGCGCCGATATGTATTTATAATTCAGCACTCCTCTAGCGGTGCGGGTGAAATCTAACGCGATTAAGAATTGAATCCCGGTGGATTCACTTATCAGATCAGAGGCCGGATGCTCTGTCTTCTCTATCAGGTGCCTTTTAACAACGTGCTCGTAATGGGTGTGAGTATAAGGAGCTTGGGCACCACGATGTATGTCTTTCATTTTGTCATGTGATACAGTCATTACTTCAGGCAGTACTTTTCCAATATAACACAATCCTTCAGAGTTTGGGGCAAGCCACTTGTACGCCTTTCTCCCGCATATGAAATATGCATCATCGGGGAGAACATATGGGACGGAGTAGGACATAACCATATTACACACCTTCCATGTGAAATCTCCTAACCCTAATTCTTCCATCTGCTTAGTACACGTATCAGGTTGTACGATATGTGCACAGTATCCTGGTGATACCTCTCCAACTCTAGTAATCCTATTTCCTAAGGTATACCTATACCGGAAAGATTTTCCTCTACTGGCTATGTGGCGTACAAGCTCTGTATCTGTAGGCATTCTATCTGCTCTATGCGAAAAGGTCATGGTGTGGTTACTCCATGACACTTCCCAATTTCCCGGCTTTCGGGGATTGGAGATGTTGAAACATAATAGGGACCTATCCACATGGTATTGGTGGAGCTTCAAACTAGGAGGGCTGGAGATATTAAACCTCCGGTCCACCGGTCTCCCACCATTTAACTCAAGTACCTCCTCTATCGTTAAAGGAAATGGTACTAGCCCTGATTTGCTATGACCCTGAGGTACTTGAGAGCATACCCAACAATCTGTTTTGTTTAACACATTACCCACTAAGGAGTGATAGTCACTCAATGGATGCCGGTCCATATGGATATTAAAACTGGATTGGCATTTCTTAATGCACCCATCCTCAATTACATTGTTACAGAGCCTACAGATACAGTTTTCTTCAGCTAACAATCCTTCACAATTCCTTCTATGGTCAATGCTATCGGATCGTTTTCTGATACTCGCCTTTACTTGCTGGTTACGTTGTTCTTGGAAAACTACGCCTCCATTTCTATCATCAGAACCCATTCCAGAACCTCTCTCGACCTCCATGGTACTCTCGCCGGAACAGACTGCTCTGGTCAACATCATGGTCAACAGGAAAATCCGGATCACAGTCTCTTGGGGCAAGTCCATCTTATAGGAGGAGACGAAGAAGAATGAGAAGGGGAAAAAAAAATAATAATTGAGGGAGATGGGATGGGAAGTTGGAGAAAAACAATAAAAGGGAACAGGGGATCGACAACTGCTTTTGATCTTGTGGTTCTCGATGCTCAGGTGCCGCCTTAGTCCTCCTGGAACAGACACTCTAGTGATACAACCTCTACCGTCTGTTCCTTATCACAGGACTTCTCTGGATCAACGACCTTCTTACAGTGGGACGAATGAACCCAAGTCTCTCTCTCAGCAACCTTCAATGCTGTAGTGCTAGTCAATAAGACCTGGTATGGTCCTTCCCATCTGTCAATAAGGCAACCTGAGCGTAGAAAATTCCGTATCATTACATAATCCCCAGGTTCAATGTCATGACAATTACTATCTGGTAAATCAGGAATCACTGACTTCTGATTATCATTTTGATTCCTTAACTGTTTACTCATGTTAATCAAGTATTTTACAGTCACTTCATTGTTACACTTCAAGTCATCCTGAGGGTTAATCATAACATGCGGTTGTCGACCAAACAAGATTTCAAAGGGAGACAGATTAAGAGGGGACCTGGGAGTGGTTCTGATGCTGTACAGTACAATGGGTAAAGCTTCTGGCCATGTCAATCCTGTCTCTGCCATCACCTTACTCAGTTTATTTTTAATAGTGCTGTTCACTCTTTCCACTTTCGCACTCGCCTGTGGACGGTATGGAGTGTGCAGCTTGCTATCAATTCCCATCAATTTACACATTCCTTGAAAGACATCACCTGTAAAATGGGTACCCCTATCACTTTCGATAATTCTAGGGATACCATATCTACATACAAATTCCTGCACAATTTTCTTAGCAGTAAACATAGCGGTATTTGTGGCCGCCGGAAATGCTTCGACCCAATTTGAAAAAACATCTATACAAACAAGTACATATTTCAAATTTCGACAAGGGGGTAATTGAATGAAGTCAATCTGTATTACCTGGAAAGGGCCGCCGGCAGGTGGGATATGGGATGGTTCTGTAGGTATTGCCTTTCCAATATTCTTTCTCAAACAGGTAAGGCATGACATGGCTCTTTTACTCGCATGAGAGGAGAATCCTGGGGCGCACCAATATGCTCTTACCAACTTGCACATCCCTTCCTTGCCTAGATGAGTCAGCCCGTGAGCTGCTTCAGCCAAACATGGAAGGTATGCTCTGGGGGCCACTGGTTTACCATGTCCATCCGTCCAGAGTCCTGAGGACTCCTGGCCATATCCCTTTGCCTTCCAGACTGCCTTTTCCTGTGTGGAACACAAATTTTGCATCTCACACAACTTCTGTGTGTTGATGGTATTAAATACCATCAGTTGTGTGGTGTCTGTCTGTCTGGGGGTAGCAGCTGCTAACTTAGCTGCTTCGTCTGCTCGGCTGTTACCAAATGATACTGGGTCTTGGCTATATGTGTGTGCTTTACATTTGATAACAGCCACTCTGTCGGGTTCCTGTATCGCTGTTAGAAGCCTTTTTATGTGAGCTGCATGCGCTACCGGTGTACCAGCTGCCGTCATGAAATTTCTGAGGCGCCATAGGGCTCCGAAATCATGGACTACCCCGAATGCGTATCTAGAATCGGTGTAGATATTGGCTGATTTGCCCTTAGCCAATTCACATGCTCTGGTTAGGGCGACCAGTTCAGCAACCTGGGCTGAGTGAGGTGGGCCTAGCGGTTCCGCTTCTATGGTGTCTTGGTCATCTACGACTGCGTATCCAGTACACAAGTCTCCCGAGTCTGACTGTCTATGACAACTACCGTCCGTGTAGAACGTAAGTTCTGCATCTTCCAGTGGGTTGTCACTGATGTCAGGCCTTGCGGTAAAATTTTGGGTCAAATATTCCATACAATCATGAGTGTCTTCCTTTGTATTAAATCCTCCTTCCCCAGTACTCTCATCCTCCACCCTTTGGGTCTGTACAGACACACTTGGGAGATATGTTGCAGGATTTAATGCACTGCATCTCCTTATGGTGATGTTTACGGGGGCCATTAGTGCCAATTCCCATCTTGTAAACCGCGCTGATGAGACGTGCCTGGTTTGTGCAGAATTTAACAAGGCTGACACTGCATGTGGTGTATGAATTGTGAGGTTGTTACCTAGCACGACGTCTTCGCTTTTCGTTACTAGCAATGCTATCGCAGCAACGCTTCGCAAGCATGTGGGGAGGGATCGCGCTACCGTGTCTAGCTGAGCGCTGTAATATGCTACTGGCCTGCTGGCATCACCGTGCTTTTGGGTTAGTACGCCTGCCGCGCAACCAGCACTTTCTGTTCCGTATAGTTCAAAGGATTTCCCATAGTCCGGCATACCTAATGCTGGTGCCTGCGTTAGGCACTGTTTAAGTCTCTCAAATGCTGCCTCAGACTCGTCTGTATGCGAAATCCGATCAGGTTTGTTTGAGGAGACCATTTCCTGCAAGGGTAACGCTAAAATGGAAAACCCTGGGATCCAATTACGGCAATACCCACACATTCCTAAAAATGTTCTGATCTGTTGCTGGGTTTGTGGCAGAGTCATGTCTCTAATTGCTTGAATTCTATCAGCGGTCAGGTGTCTCAGTCCTTGTGTTAGACAGTGTCCCAAATATTTTACCTTAGTTTGGCATAATTGCAACTTGTCTTTGGAAACCTTGTGTCCTGTGTCTGAAAGGTGAAACAGGAGCTGTTTCGTATCCTTCAGGGATGCCTCCAATGAATCAGAACACAGTAGTAGATCATCCATGTACTGTATTAATACTGATCCACTCACTGGTTGGAAAGACTGTAAACAATCATGCAAAGCCTGAGAAAATATACTTGGGCTATCTATGAATCCTTGTGGTAATCGAGTCCATGTGTATTGGACTCCTCTGTATGTAAATGCAAACAAATATTGACTGTCAGGGTGCAGAGGTACCGAAAAGAAAGCGGAGCAGAGGTCAATAACAGTGAAAAATTTCGCAGTGGGAGGGATTTGCATTAGGATGACAGCTGGATTTGGCACTACGGGGAACTGACTCTCAACTATTTTGTTAATCCCCCTTAGATCCTGCACTAGCCTGTAACCCCTCCCCCCACTCTTTTTCACAGGGAAGATGGGACTATTAGCAGTGCTGGATGTTCTTACCAGAATGCCCTGTTGTAGCAAGCGCTCTATTACTGGGTAAACTCCTAACTCCACCTCTGGCTTCAGAGGGTACTGTGGGATTTTTGGAGCTATCCTACCATCTTTTACTTGTACAACTACCGGAGCTACGTTTGCCATTAATCCAGTGTCCTGTCCATCTTTTGTCCAAAGTGACTCTGGTATCTGAGATGTCATTTCTTCTACTTGGGAGGGAGTTCTATTTGTCATAATGGTATGTGACATTAATTTTGACGGGGAGTCTAACATGTCTCGTACTTCCTGAGCGTGATTCTCAGGTATGTCCAAGAATACACCTTCAGGAGTACAATAAATGACGCACCCCATTTTACACAGTAAGTCTCTTCCCAGGAGATTGGTCGGTGCCGATGCAGCCAGCAAAAAGGAATGCTTGGTATGTAAAGGCCCTATTGTAATCTCTGCTGGTTTGCTAACAGGGTAATGCTGGACTACTCCTGTTACTCCCACGGCTGGAATTGTCCTACCAGTGGTCCTCATGCCCACTGTCGAATTTATCACTGATTTGGCCGCCCCTGTGTCTACAAGAAAGTTTAATGATTTACCAGCTACATTGATTACAATTTCTGGTTCACTTCCAAGGCTTGCAATCAATTTTACTGGCTGCAGATTACAGGTATGGCCACACCCCTATTGGGTATGGTGACCTCCCTGAATCCCGCTGGCAGCAACTACTTGTGAGGGAGTTAGCTGGGAACTACCAGAGGTTTGCCAATCTCTGTTTGGGGGGTATCTTTTTGTTTCCCCTGCATGTGGCTCATAACTCCGTTTCTGCGGACCTTGCTCCCAATGTCGTGTGTCGTGTCGTTGTCTAGGGGGTTGGTATGAGTTTCGTACATTCTTTACTCTACAATCTCGTGCCATGTGTCCCTGTTTATGACAAGAATAACAAGTAACCACACTTGACTTACCCACAGGGTTTGGTGATACAAACAAAGGCTGCCTTGTGGTCAGGGCCTGTATACTTACGGCCATTAACTTATCACTTTGTTGTTCCCTGTGTCTGGTGATGTTCCTATCGTGATCAATAGCAGCCTCTCTCAAAGTAGCCACAGACAGACCTCGCCAACATGGTTGTGTGGTCTGTACCCTAGTCTTTAATGATTCTTTTAAACCATCCATCAATACCGATACTGCTACTTCTCGATGGTTTATGTTTGTTTTAATGTCCTCTATGCCTGTGTATTTTGCCATTTCTGATAATGCTCTGTGAAAATACTCTGCAGCTGTCTCTGACTCCTTCTGTTTAATGGAGAATATCTTGTTCCATCTGACTACCGCTGGGAAATACTCTTTTAACTGTAAGTTTATTCTTTTTACATTGTCTTTGTTGTACACATCTGTAAGAGGTACATCCTGATCTAATCCGCAATCAGCTAAAAATTGAGTTGCGTCAACATTGGAGGGTAAACATGCTCTCAGCAATATCTGCCAGTCTTTATTGTTGGGCTCTACAGTGTTACCTAAGTCTCTGATGTATTTTTGACTGGCAACTAAGTCTTTTCTAGGGTCAGGGAATTCAGACACTATGGTCCTTTTATTCCATTCTGGAAAATGGGCTATACATGGCAATGTTCCTCACAGGGGTGACTCCTGATGTGTCAGTTTTCCCATTTGGAACAGCTATTACCCTAACAGGATTAACTCTAACAACATCACTCTGTGTGGGTTCTACAGCCTGTGGTGAAATGGCTTCAACATAGTGTATGGTGCCGTACTTACCTGTAGATACGACCTCACCTATCCCTCCGCTAGGGGCCTTTGTTACTAATCTCGTGGGTGGAGCTGTGCCTACTGTGGTCTCTGCTATGGTGGCTGCTAGAGAGAGCGCTGAAATTGTTGCCGATTCGTCTTCTTGATCACACTCCTGAGGAAAGTTCAAAACAGGGTACAACTTGCACGGGTTAATACTTGTATTGGTTAATTGGTTAACATTATCTTTAACATTTACACAGTTGCTAAGTGTTTGTGTGTTACACCTTAGTGCGTCATTCTCCGCAACCAATTTCTCTCCTGATATGTATGGTGGCGGTGGGGCCGTGGCTATCAGTTTTCTGATTGAGCCAGATCCCGCCGCCTGGGCCAATCCTCTCTGTATGTCACCCTCCTGTTGCCACAGCTGCAAATAATCATAATGCTTGATTCGTCTCTTTGCTGATTTAATGAGACATATCCTTCTCCTTAAATTCGTTAACACTTCTGTGCTGAAGCTACCTACTCTTGGGAATTTCTCCCCGTCATGTACTGTCATTCTCTCCCATTCATCACATAAAGCTTCTGTGTGACTTCCGTATTTCTCACACATTACATACCTTGCCGACCCAATTAGTCGGTTCACTGAATCAACCCGAACCGAGGTTGATCGCCCCCTACCTGAACAAGTGGCCCCCATAGTTCGAAGGTGTTGCTTTATTTAACCAACCCTTACGCAAACCAAATGTCCAAAATAGGCTGACGGTGGCGGTTTACCGAGTACCCCACTCACTCGCCCACGCCGACCAATACGACCTGATCACACCGATATGGTGCTGGCGTACTCGACCTAGGGCCCCTGCGACCTGAACCTCTATTTACTGGAACCTGTGAGGGTGATCCGAAGAACACTTACTCTTTCCAGTAACTATTGGTTGCTGGATAGTTCCTGAGTGAGCAGCAAACTTCCCTTAAAATAAAAAAAAGTTACACAAATCACGTTAGAATGTACAAATAGCGTTTATGACCTTCGTACACAAATAGTACCGGTCAGGTTTACTAATGCACACAATTACGTGCGGTACAATCGTTTAGTACACAAGCAACTAATCTTATGTACTGAGCGACCAGTGGAATCGAAAATTTCGGCTGCGAATTCCTTCAGCCAGAGCTTATATGGCCTATATGGGTGTTGCACCAACCCTTTCTTGGTGTTGTGCCTGTGGACTGTATAGCGGACTTCCTTGTCTGCTGTACCTGAACCTGTTGGTCTGCTATGACCTCCTGGTCTGTTACAGTATGACCTCCTGGTCTGCTACACTCTAATGCTCAAATTGTATGTTTTAACCAGGGATGCCTCCCTAGCCACCATGTACATCACTTACACGCATGTACCTCACGAGAACTCGACTTTTCTTGTGGTTCAACCTGTAAAATTGTATACAACACACTCACTCACCACATGTACACTTTTGTTTCTATTTCTATTTCTGCGCAGAAATTTCTCTTTAGACCAGATGTGTTACAAATTAGGAGAAGGATCTATTAATTTAAATTTCGAATAAAAAAAAAATAGATTTGCGCGATTTATCGCCTGGCGTTATTTACCGCGTGGCGCTACTTATCGCGTTGAGAGGAGAGGAAAAAAAAACTTGTGATTTGAGTTACGTGGGCGTACCCGTACGCTCCGTTGCGTGATATACGCTGCGTGCGTCGGCCCTTGGATTGCGTACGCAAGTCTCAGTCTTTTGTTAGAGACACGTGTACGCAAAGCAAAGATCCACCGTAACACAATTTATACGTTTATCAATGTAGATGATCCTTTATCATCTACCACGCACCACACTGACTTCGCCTTATCTCCCAGGCAAAACTGTGTGTTTGTCTATACTTTAACTATATTACCTTTACTCTTAAACTATAAAATAGTGACAAATCTCTCTAAGCACGTTTATCAACTATAAAACTGGCAAACAGAAGAGTGATATACGAAAATACACAAATGAAAAAGAAATGCAGATATATATGTGTGCATGCGTGTGTACGCAAGACAGAAAAATAAACAGTTTTAAAAGGACACTATTGTTTTGTTCTTACCTCCGGTTCCCGGATTCCTTCAGCACCCTTTACTAAGAGAAGCAGACGCTTATCCAAACAGCACTACGAGGAATATGATCTCCCGCCCTTTGCTGCTGGATAATGTCTGCTGAAATTACCTAGTGTAGATATGTGAAGGACAGGACGAGCCCGCAATTGATAAAGCTAAATATTTATCGTGTATAATACCCTTTATGAGGTCTAAGAACACTGTACGCTATTTACGTATGAAGTACCGTAAGGGTACGCTAGTTGCGTAACAATCGCTTTGCCGTGATCGAGACGCTCAAGCGTCACGTTCACTCACGGCCAAGAGATCACAGGCAGGCACGTTATTGGCTGTTGACTAACGTAATGATTCGCTATAGCGTAGCGGACGCTCGGGACCACGAGGAGATCACCAGCGGCGCTGACGCTCACTATATTAAACCTTTAAATCTAAACCATAAACAGTATATTATGCAGCAAATCCTTAGTGTAGTGATAGTGTGTAGATGCAACCTTGTGTAACCTGATTAACTTAAAAGCTGTTTGAGCGTCACCGACGCTCTGAGAAAACTAGACACTATAAGAAATACACAGATACCTGGGCTTAGGGTCCAACGCCTAATATGTATATATTTTGAATGATATACTTGCAAAAGAATTAATACAAATACAAATCATACACTACAATATAACATAGACTAACTAACCAGGTAACTACACAGTAAATATAATACAATTAAGTTTAAGAGAAAAATGAGAGAAAGAGAAGAGAGAGAAAGATATGGCCCATAATAACAAGAGAGAAACAGTATGATTACGGAGAAAAACTTACGCACAAAGGAAACGATCGCATGCGCCTCTGGACATCCAGCTCCCGATTTTCAGCAATGATAACCGTTGAAGAGTGAGAGCTGGATGTGATCGGCCTTCCTATTTATGCCCCACACACAATGCAATTCAATGGTCCCTACAATCTCTTTGTTCATTGGACACAGGAATTCGGCTTCGCATTATAACAAAAGGTCATAGGTTGATTCATACAGGTGGGCTGTGACTATTTCCAACAGCTCAGGTGGGAGGGAAACTGGGTTTCCCGCCGCATGGGTAATAAAGTGCAAATAAAGTAAATGTTCATAAACTTCTTATGTCCATAACTATTCGCACGAGCGATTGATCTGCTTCAAACCAACACCGGAATATTTCTAATTAAATATTCTTCCGATGGATACTAAACACCACTGTATTACTCCTGTCTGGCCCTTCGTATCAAACAAAGAGGGATTTCTCTGTTCATGAACATTCTATATTAACCAAACTTTCAGAATCTATCAAAGGGACCATGATCTACAAAATACATTATTACTGAAAATATGTAACGATTGAGTCGCACGCTACGATCACATAAACTCTACCGTAAATACGCATACCGTGCGCCTGCGGGTGCCCGCGACTGTGAGTATGCGCACGTACGGGAGAGCGTACGCATGCGCAGCACGGACCTGTGTGAGGTGCAAATATGGTAGTGTGCATAGAGATATTTTTCTGACTTTGACATATAGGAGGGGCATATACCACTGAAGATGTAAGCTCCCGTGTCTAGGGATACCCTGACAGTGTAGATACTTATCTGAATAATTCACCTTGTTGCAGTAGATGGGTATTCACAAAATATTTACAATTTGATTAAAATGTAAACTAATATTCTTTCCAATTATCACATGGCAGAGCAAATATTGTTATATTCAATCATATATAGTATATATGTTTTAGTTTTGCTTAGAAGGTTTATGTGTTCTTTATATTTTACATAGCCAATCAGAGCACTATAGCATTACATACATTTGCTGAATTAGGATTTGCATGCAAAATATCCTTATTACTGTGTATTGTTGTTATATATCTATTAAAACAACTAAATGAATCTAAGTTGAATTGCCAAAGCCAATTAAAAATGTTGGTTACTTACACAAATTAGGAAAATTGCACTTTACCAATACTTCCAGGTCCAAAACCAATTAAAAAAGAATGGATTCAGCTACACTCTATTCATGGCAATCCTACCTATGTATGTGCATGACAAAAGTAATTTCATGCATAACATATATATTTATATGAATTATAAAGTGCCCACTTTGGTGCCAATCTTTAGACCCAGAAAGACAGTGGGTCAGGTGCTACTTGCATACGGGTTGAGCATCACATATCCAAAATGCTTGGGACCAGATGATCCAAAGTCTACAATTAAAATGCATTTATGTTTCATATACATCTTATACACATAGCCTGAAGGGGTGTGATACATGTAGCTGGTGTTTGGGATGCCGGCGGTCACATGACCGAACCTGGCATCCCAAATAGTAGAATGCCAATAGGTTTTGGGGTTAACTACCCTAACTCCCTTGGTGGCTGCTAGGGCTAAATGTAGTGGCTGGCGGCTACGACTAAATTTCGGGGGTGGCAGCTATGGCTAACCACCCCCTAGTGCCTAACCCCCCTATAATGCCTAACCCCCCCCTCCCTGGCCCTAACCATAAAATCCATGTCAAAGCGTACTCTTCTCAGCAGTGTCTGTCATCTGGTCGCCAGAATCCCGCCCGCCATAATGCCAAACGCATCCTACCTGAAGGTCATTTTATATTGTTTACATACACGTAATAAATTTGTTTCATATATACCTTATACACATAGCCTGAAGGTAGTTTTATACAATATTCTTATTAATTTTGTGCATGAAACACAGTTTGTGTACATTGAACCATCAGAAAGCAAAGTCACATGTCACTATCTCAGACATGCTCAAAATATTTGTGATTTTGGAATATTTTGGATATCAGATATTTCGATATGGGAGCCCCAACCTGTATAACATTCTTTAAGACCTATAATTTGTTAAAAATTCTATACAGTGTAGTCATTTAAGTTACAGCATGCTGAACATGTGCCCATTGTTCTACTACAGCTCAAATGTTTTAGTTTCTAGAATTGATCTTAGATTTCAAACTTCAGAGCCTCTTTGAGAACCACTGCAAACAATTCAGGCATCTCTACATAAAAAGGCAAACAAACAAAAAAACATCCTGCGACTAACTTAGTTTACTCTTTGTTTAGTAGTAATTCATTAGGTGCTTTGCAAACCATTGCTTGTCAAAACCGATACGCCAGATGCTACACTAGACAACCTCCACCATCATCATCATCATCATCATCATCATCATCATCACCACCACATACACCAACATGTGCTTACGACATGTAACAAAAAGCTACAGAAACATTCTAATGTACTCTATCATATCTGTTATCTCCTTTATATAAGTATCCGGTTGTAAATTTAGTCAAGCATACTTAGAACTGTTGACTTTGATTCACTTGGAGATATTAGTTTGTTTAATGGTTTACATTGTTAAAAAGATCACATTTATGAGTGATTGTAAAGCTATTGTACAAACTATAATGGCTCAATAGTATTAGACAGCTAACACCAGCCACATACGTGTACCCAGCAGGTAATGGGCAGTTACACTAAATTGTCCTGCATTCACCCTGACATAAAGGCAGAATGCCTTTAAAAGGCGAGAGACTTGCACATAGAGAGGGTTAAGCCTGGTGTGTAACCAGCTGCATTTCTAAATAATTATCCTATAGAATGTATGTATAATTAATAGTAGGGATGTGCCAGTTCAGACAGAAGGGGGTAGGAGAACACTGGGGTTGGACTAGAAATATAGAGTGCCTGGCCTATATCCAGCCAACACTCACTAGGGAGAGACACACATATATGCATATATCAACATAGTGAATATTAAACATGGTGTTCAATACTACATAAATAATAAGAGAGAAAGAAGAGAGATACTGACTATTTTTTAGTAAACACTATAATATTTTTTCCACTGTTTAGTAATTTACAGTAATAAAACTAGACATGTATAAGCATCATATTCACAGTGATTTTCCATGGAGTCATAATAACAAGTTGGACTACAGACCAGGGCTGGGAATAGTACGTTTGGGAAGGGTACTCTTAAATTTCATTTATTTTCCACAAACAGTGATGACCACTAAGTGGTAAATTTATTAAGCAAAAAAAAAAAAAAAAAAAAAAAGGTTTTGTGATATTTCATCAATTTTGCACAATGGAGATTTACTAAAGACAAATCCAACAGAAAATTAAAAAAAACCCTGACGTTAGACTGCAATGGATTATCTGACTGAATAAATGTATATATTTTTTTACATAGACAACAGAAACCCTGAATTTATAAACCGTTTATAAAACCATATAGAGCTCATGGAAACATTGTGCCAGAATAGTAACAAAAATAGACCGGCCTGTGGCAGGTGAGACTGGGCAAAGCACTGCACAAATCACTATGATTTGTGCAGGCTTCATATATATTTATTTATTTACAATTTCTTATATAGCGCAGCATATTCCGTTGCGCTTTACAATTGGAAACAACAGTGATAAGACAAACTGGTTATGATTAAAAGTAAATAAATGGCTAAATGCAAAAATACTAAAGTTGTGGGGTCCCCCTTCAAAACAATAAAATGCCTCAGACCTCTCCCTATGGGCTGGTACTAACAATAGGGTAAAAAAATGGTGTGGGGTTACCCCTCATTTACATTAACCAGCACCAGGATGAACTGGCCGGGGAGATAATGCTATAGCAGGGAGACACACAGCGTGGGGTTCACCTGCCATAACATTAACCAGAACCAAATTGGTCACCCAGAGATTTTGGCAAAAACAAAATACCAGGCAATTTAGCTCTGCAGAGAACCACAAGGAATCTGACTGGCTCACTCCCAGTCACTCTCCACTGAAAAGAATGGGGATGCGCTAAGAGCGCTGCTCCCACATTCTCAGCCTATCAGTGGTCCCCATTGACTGTGAGTGGTCCTGTCACTTTCGGTGCAGCTCTCCACAGAGCTAGTGTGTCAGGTGTTTTTGCTTTGCCAAGATCTGTGGATGCCTACTTGGATCAAAGAGGACCTCATCCCAGGATTTCCTGAGTATAAAAGAGGAAAAAAGGACAGTGTGGGAGAGGTTATTTTAAAATATATATATGCAACATTAGGTGTGTTTCCTATCTTTATTTTACAGACAGACTACAGGTGCCAGTTGGCCCTTAATCTCTGAGCATGTTGGCACTTTTGGTTTAATTTGTAGGCTGCATATAAAGAACAATATTATTTAACACAACCCTGCACCCACCAGCCTCAAACTGGTTAGCCCAGTGCTGGTTGTCCCAAAGGAGGTGGGGGGGAACCCATTGTATTTTTGGGGTCCTGACTCCCTGAGTGATTCCAACCATGGGTTGATTAGTTTAGGTCTGTGGGCTGACTAGTTTAGGTCTTGTTATGGCAGAGGAGGCCATGCTGTGGGTCTGTCTCCCTGCTGTAGTGTTATCCCCCAGCGGCTTCACCCTGGTGCTGGTTATCGGAAAATAGGGGGAACCCCATGCCGTTTCTTTTCTCCCTATTTTCCGAAACCAGCTTAGGTTGAGAGGTCTGGGGCTGGTTATTGATTTGGGGGTGGGACCCCATACATTATTGTAAATAATGTTAACACTTTTATAACATTATCATAATAAAAACTCTGCACAGATCATAGTAATTTGTGTAGTGCTTTAGCCCCATCGTGAATTGACAGTGGATTCTTTCGGAGTAAAGGGGTATATCTGATAAGGTTTTAGACAGAAAATATCTGATAGACAACAGCGCTGGAGTTCTATCAACACTCAAATCTGATGGTTAGTAAACACTAGGGGAACTGTTCATGAAGCCGTGGAAAGAGTGGAGAAGTGAGCCTGTGGAGAAGTTGCCCATGGCAACCAATCAGCTGCTCTGTACAATTGTATAGTATGCAAATTATAAATGTTACTTCAGTGCTGATTGGTTGCCATGGGCAACTTCTCTACTGGCTCACTTCTCCACACTTTTCACTGCTTCATAAATAGACCCCTAGATTTGTACACCGCAATCCAACAGCGAAGTCCACTGGACTGCAATAGACGGGAAACTCTATTCTAGTATATTTACCACTAAGAGTTTATGATTGGGTGAAAGGAAAGCACTTTATCTTTAGTTGTGCATATAAGACATGTATTGCAATACAGTATACCAGTATCTGATCTTGTTACATATACAAATACACCTGCTCATCTTGTAAGATATTCTAAAATGTAATAATCCTATTGCACTTTACAACTACCAATTCAATGTGCAAACCTGGTGTGAACTCAGTGACACTGCTCAATCCAGCCAGTATTACTTATTAATAGCATAGTGTAACTAACACAAACATGCTCTTACCGGTGAGTGGCCGGCATCCCGTATCACACCCGTCTTACCTATAGCAGCAAATCAGAAATGTCCCTCCTTTAGTGTAACTTGCACTAGGCTAGGATTAGGCAGCACAAGCTGTAGTGAGATGCTGGAACTTGTAGTTGCATAAAAGCTGAGTAGCTGCAGGTTGCCAAATCTTTTCTAAAGTGAATACAGTCAATATCTGATTACAAATAGTAGAGATGAGCGGGTTCGGTTTCTCTGAAACCGAACCCGCACGAACTTCATGTTTTTTTTACGGGTCCGAGCAGACTCGGATCCTCCCGCCTTGCTCGGTTAACCCGAGCGCGCCCGAACGTCATCATGACGCTGTCGGATTCTCGCGAGACTCGGATTCTATATAAGGAGCCGCGCGTCGCCGCCATTTTCACACGTGCATTGAGATTGATAGGGAGAGGACGTGGCTGGCGTCCTCTCCATTAGAAATTAGATTAGAAGAGAGAGAGAGATTGTGCAGAGTCAGACAGAGTTTACCACAGTGACCAGTGCAGTTGTTGTTAGTTAACTTTTATTTATTTTAATATAATATATCCGTTCTCTGCTATATCCGTTCTCTGCCTGAAAAAAAACGATACACAGCAGCAGCCAGTCACACAGTGTGACTCAGTCTGTGTGCACTCAGCTCAGCCCAGTGTGCTGCACATCAATGTATAAAAGGCAAAGCTTATAATAATTGTGGGGGAGACTGGGGAGCACTGCAGGTTGTTATAGCAGGAGCCCCCAGGAGTACATAATATTATATTAATTTAAAATTAAACAGTGCACACTTTTGCTGCAGGAGTGCCACTGCCAGTGTGACTAGTGGTGACCAGTGCCTGACCACCAGTATAGTAGTATATTGTTGTATGTATTGTATACTATCTCTTTATCAACCAGTCTATATTAGCAGCAGACACAGTACAGTGCGGTAGTTCACGGCTGTGGCTACCTCTGTGTCGGCAGTCGGAACTCGGCAGGCAGTCCGTCCATCCATAATTGTATTACAATATATACCACCTAACCGTGGTATTTTTTTTTCTTTCTTTATACCGTCGTCATAGTGTCATACTAGTTGTTACGAGTATACTACTATCTCTTTATCAACCAGTGTACAGTGCGGTAGTTCACGGCTGTGGCTACCTCTGTGTCGGCAGTCGGCAGGCAGTCCGTCCATCCATAATTGTATTATTATTATAATATATACCACCTAACCGTGGTTTTTTTTTCATTCTTTATACCGTCATAGTGTCATACTAGTTGTTACGAGTATACTACTATCTCTTTATCAACCAGTGTACAGTGCGGTAGTTCACGGCTGTGGCTACCTCTGTGTCGGCAGTCGGCAGGCAGTCCGTCCATCCATAATTGTATTATTATTATAATATATACCACCTAACCGTGGTTTTTTTTTCATTCTTTATACCGTCGTCATAGTGTCATACTAGTTGTTACGAGTATACTACTATCTCTTTATCAACCAGTGTACAGTGCGGTAGTTCACGGCTGTGGCTACCTCTGTGTCGGCAGTCGGCAGGCAGTCCGTCCATCCATAATTGTATTATTATTATAATATATACCACCTAACCGTGTTTTTTTTTTCATTCTTTATACCGTCGTCATAGTGTCATACTAGTTGTTACGAGTATACTACTATCTCTTTATCAACCAGTGTACAGTGCGGTAGTTCACGGCTGTGGCTACCTCTGTGTCGGCAGTCGGCAGGCAGTCCGTCCATCCATAATTGTATTATTATTATAATATATACCACCTAACTGTGGTATTTTTTTTTCTTTCTTTATACCGTCGTCATAGTGTCATACTAGTTGTTACGAGTATACTACTATCTCTTTATCAACCAGTGTACAGTGCGGTAGTTCACGGCTGTGGCTACCTCTGTGTCGGCAGTCGGCAGGCAGTCCGTCCATCCATAATTGTATTATTATTATAATATATACCACCTAACTGTGGTATTTTTTTTTCTTTCTTTATACCGTCGTCATAGTGTCATACTAGTTGTTACGAGTATACTACTATCTCTTTATCAACCAGTGTACAGTGCGGTAGTTCACGGCTGTGGCTACCTCTGTGTCGGCAGTCGGCAGGCAGTCCGTCCATCCATAATTGTATTATTATTATAATATATACCACCTAACCGTGGTTTTTTTTTCATTCTTTATACCGTCGTCATAGTGTCATACTAGTTGTTACGAGTATACTACTATCTCTTTATCAACCAGTGTACAGTGCGGTAGTTCACGGCTGTGGCTACCTCTGTGTCGGCAGTCGGCAGGCAGTCCGTCCATCCATAATTGTATTATTATTATAATATATACCACCTAACTGTGGTATTTTTTTTTCTTTCTTTATACCGTCGTCATAGTGTCATACTAGTTGTTACGAGTATACTACTATCTCTTTATCAACCAGTGTACAGTGCGGTAGTTCACGGCTGTGGCTACCTCTGTGTCGGCAGTCGGCAGGCAGTCCGTCCATCCATAATTGTATTATTATTATAATATATACCACCTAACCATGGTTTTTTTATACCACCTAACCGTGGCAGTCCGTCCATAATTGTATACTAGTATCCAATCCATCCATCTCCATTGTTTACCTGAGGTGCCTTTTAGTTCTGCCTATAAAATATGGAGAACAAAAAAGTTGAGGTTCCAAAATTAGGGAAAGATCAAGATCCACTTCCACCTCGTGCTGAAGCTGCTGCCACTAGTCATGGCCGAGACGATGAAATGCCAGCAACGTCGTCTGCCAAGGCCGATGCCCAATGTCATAGTACAGAGCATGTCAAATCCAAAACACCAAATATCAGAAAAAAAAGGACTCCAAAACCTAAAATAAAGTTGTCGGAGGAGAAGCGTAAACTTGCCAATATGCCATTTACCACACGGAGTGGCAAGGAACGGCTGAGGCCCTGGCCTATGTTCATGGCTAGTGGTTCAGCTTCACATGAGGATGGAAGCACTCAGCCTCTCGCTAGAAAACTGAAAAGACTCAAGCTGGCAAAAGCACCGCAAAGAACTGTGCGTTCTTTGAAATCCCAAATCCACAAGGAGAGTCCAATTGTGTCGTTTGCGATGCCTGACCTTCCCAACACTGGACGTGAAGAGCATGCGCCTTCCACTATTTGCATGCCCCCTGCAAGTGCTGGAAGGAGCACCCGCAGTCCAGTTCCTGATAGTCAGATTGAAGATGTCAGTGTTGAAGTACACCAGGATGAGGAGGATATGGGTGTTGCTGGCGCTGGGGAGGAAATTGACCAGGAGGATTCTGATGGTGAGGTGGTTTGTTTAAGTCAGGCACCCGGGGAGACACCTGTTGTCCGTGGGAGGAATATGGCCGTTGACATGCCAGGTGAAAATACCAAAAAAATCAGCTCTTCGGTGTGGAGGTATTTCACCAGAAATGCGGACAACAGGTGTCAAGCCGTGTGTTCCCTTTGTCAAGCTGTAATAAGTAGGGGTAAGGACGTTAACCACCTCGGAACATCCTCCCTTATACGTCACCTGCAGTGCATTCATAATAAGTCAGTGACAAGTTCAAAAACTTTGGGTGACAGCGGAAGCAGTCCACTGACCAGTAAATCCCTTCCTCTTGTAACCAAGCTCACGCAAACCACCCCACCAACTCCCTCAGTGTCAATTTCCTCCTTCCCCAGGAATGCCAATAGTCCTGCAGGCCATGTCACTGGCAAGTCTGACGAGTCCTCTCCTGCCTGTGATTCCTCCGATGCATCCTTGCGTGTAACGCCTACTGCTGCTGGCGCTGCTGTTGTTGCCGCTGGGAGTCGATGGTCATCCCAGAGGGGAAGTCGTAAGCCCACTTGTACTACTTCCAGTAAGCAATTGACTGTTCAACAGTCCTTTGCGAGGAAGATGAAATATCACAGCAGTCATCCTACTGCAAAGCGGATAACTGAGTCCTTGACAACTATGTTGGTGTTAGACGTGCGTCCGGTATCCGCCGTTAGTTCACAGGGAACTAGACAATTTATTGAGGCAGTGTGCCCCCGTTACCAAATACCATCTAGGTTCCACTTCTCTAGGCAGGCGATACCGAGAATGTACACGGACGTCAGAAAAAGACTCACCAGTGTCCTAAAAAATGCAGTTGTACCCAATGTCCACTTAACCACGGACATGTGGACAAGTGGAGCAGGGCAGGGTCAGGACTATATGACTGTGACAGCCCACTGGGTAGATGTATGGACTCCCGCCGCAAGAACAGCAGCGGCGGCACCAGTAGCAGCATCTCGCAAACGCCAACTCTTTCCTAGGCAGGCTACGCTTTGTATCACCGCTTTCCAGAATACGCACACAGCTGAAAACCTCTTACGGCAACTGAGGAAGATCATCGCGGAATGGCTTACCCCAATTGGACTCTCCTGTGGATTTGTGGCATCGGACAACGCCAGCAATATTGTGTGTGCATTAAATATGGGCAAATTCCAGCACGTCCCATGTTTTGCACATACCTTGAATTTGGTGGTGCAGAATTTTTTAAAAAACGACAGGGGCGTGCAAGAGATGCTGTCGGTGGCCAGAAAAATTGCGGGACACTTTCGGCGTACAGGCACCACGTACAGAAGACTGGAGCACCACCAAAAACTACTGAACCTGCCCTGCCATCATCTGAAGCAAGAAGTGGTAACGAGGTGGAATTCAACCCTCTATATGCTTCAGAGGTTGGAGGAGCAGCAAAAGGCCATTCAAGCCTATACAATTGAGCACGATATAGGAGATGGAATGCACCTGTCTCAAGTGCAGTGGAGAATGATTTCAACGTTGTGCAAGGTTCTGATGCCCTTTGAACTTGCCACACGTGAAGTCAGTTCAGACACTGCCAGCCTGAGTCAGGTCATTCCCCTCATCAGGCTTTTGCAGAAGAAGCTGGAGGCATTGAAGAAGGAGCTAACACGGAGCGATTCCGCTAGGCATGTGGGACTTGTGGATGCAGCCCTTAATTCGCTTAACAAGGATTCACGGGTGGTCAATCTGTTGAAATCAGAGCACTACATTTTGGCCACCGTGCTCGATCCTAGATTTAAAGCCTACCTTGGATCTCTCTTTCCGGCAGACACAGGTCTGCTGGGGTTGAAAGACCTGCTGGTGACAAAATTGTCAAGTCAAGCGGAACGCGACCTGTCAACATCTCCTCCTTCACATTCTCCCGCAACTGGGGGTGCGAGGAAAAGGCTCAGAATTCCGAGCCCACCCGCTGGCGGTGATGCAGGGCAGTCTGGAGCGACTGCTGATGCTGACATCTGGTCCGGAATGAAGGACCTGACAACGATTACGGACATGTCGTCTACTGTCACTGCATATGATTCTCTCAACATTGATAGAATGGTGGAGGATTATATGAGTGACCGCATCCAAGTAGGCACGTCACACAGTCCGTACTTATACTGGCAGGAAAAAGAGGCAATTTGGAGGCCCTTGCACAAACTGGCTTTATTCTACCTAAGTTGCCCTCCCACAAGTGTGTACTCCGAAAGAGTGTTTAGTGCCGCCGCTCACCTTGTCAGCAATCGGCGTACGAGGTTACATCCAGAAAATGTGGAGAAGATGATGTTCATTAAAATGAATTATAATCAATTCCTCCGCGGAGACATTGACCAGCAGCAATTGCCTCCACAAAGTACACAGGGAGCTGAGATGGTGGATTCCAGTGGGGACGAATTGATAATCTGTGAGGAGGGGGATGTACACGGTGATATATCGGAGGGTGAAGATGAGGTGGACATCTTGCCTCTGTAGAGCCAGTTTGTGCAAGGAGAGATTAATTGCTTCTTTTTTGGGGGGGGTCCAAACCAACCCGTCATATCAGTCACAGTCGTGTGGCAGACCCTGTCACTGAAATGATGGGTTGGTTAAAGTGTGCATGTCCTGTTTTGTTTATACAACATAAGGGTGGGTGGGAGGGCCCAAGGATAATTCCATCTTGCACCTCTTTTTTCTTTTCTTTTTCTTTGCATCATGTGCTGATTGGGGAGGGTTTTTTGGAAGGGACATCCTGCGTGACACTGCAGTGCCACTCCTAGATGGGCCCGGTGTTTGTGTCGGCCACTAGGGTCGCTTATCTTTCTCACACAGTCAGCTACCTCATTGCGCCTCTTTTTTTCTTTGCGTCATGTGCTGTTTGGGGAGGGTTTTTTGGAAGGGACATCCTGCGTGACACTGCAGTGCCACTCCTAGATGGGCCCGGTGTTTGTGTCGGCCACTAGGGTCGCTTATCTTACTCACACAGCGACCTCGGTGCAAATTTTAGGACTAAAAATAATATTGTGAGGTGTGATGTGTTCAGAATAGGCTGAAAATGAGTGTAAATTATGTTTTTTGAGGTTAATAATACTTTGGGATCAAAATTACCCCCAAATTCTATGATTTAAGCTGTTTTTTAGGGTTTTTTGAAAAAAACACCCGAATCCAAAACACACCCGAATCCGACAAAAAAAATTCGGTGAGGTTTTGCCAAAACGCGGTCGAACCCAAAACACGGCCGCGGAACCGAACCCAAAACCAAAACACAAAACCCGAAAAATTTCAGGCGCTCATCTCTAACAAATAGCATGTATTTTTCTATCATAGACCAGCTGCCTTTATTTTAACAAGTAACAAATGGTTACCTATATTCAAGTCACAATTAGTAATCCCCAGAAAATACATACGAGTGTGACAATGCATATGTTCAGCGTGTCCCATTACAAAAATGTTTAGCTTTAGAACTGTATTTATTGATGGATATATATTGATCAACGCTAATATAACAAAGGACATCTGCATATCGGGGGTAATTCAGAGTTGCTCGCAGCAGCAAATTTGTTAGCATTTGGCCAAAACCATGGGGGTCATTCCGAGTTGATCGGTAGCTGCAGTTGTTCACAGCGCAGCGATCAGGCTAAAAAACAGCAGTTCTGCGCATGCGCGTCGTACGAGCACAACGAACTATGCAGTTTTGCACAAGGTCTAGCGAAGCATTTCATTCGCACTGGTGGCCACAGTGTGATTGACATGAAGTGAGTGTTTCTGGGTGTCAACTGACCGTTTTCAGGGAGTGTTCGGAAAAACGCAGGCGTGCCAGGAAAAACGCAGGCGTGGCTGGGCGAACGCTGGGCGGGTGTGTGACGTCAAAACAGGAACTGAACAGTCTGAAGTGATCGTAAGCGCTGAGTAGGTTTTGAGCTACTCTGAAACTGCACAAAAAAACTTTGTAGCCGCTCTGCGATACATTAGTTCGCACTTCTGCTAAGCTAAAATACACTCCCAGTGGGAGGTGTCATAGCGTTTGCACGGCTGCTAAAAACTGCTAGCGAGTGATCAGCTCGGAATGACCCCCCATGTGCAGTGCAGGGGGGGGGGGGGGGGAGAACAGGCAGGCCCGGCGCTACCCGCTCAGCGAAGGGATGCAATGCAGGGAGGCGCTGGGACGGAGAGGCGCTCCCCATGCTCTGCATCCCTTCCCTGCTGCGCCGTCCTGGCCCCCCTGCTGCTGCTGCTGCTGCTGCTGTGTCTGTCACTGTATGACTGTGACAGTCACTGGCAGCGGAGCCTGCAGCGTGAAAAGCCTCCCCCCTCCCCTCCCCTCCCCTGTGTGACAGCGGCTGTGTACGGGACGGAAGGGGGCGGAGCTAAACGGGACGGAAGGGGGCGGAGCTAAACGGTCCAGAAGGGGGCGGAGCTACATGGACCAGGCTGCTGTACCGAGGGAGACTGGCTTAGGTAAGTAGAGGGTGAGAGAGAAGTGTGTGTTTGTATATATGGTGTGTGTGTGTATATGGTGTGTGTGTGTGTGTGTGTGCGTGTGCATACGGTGTGTGTGTGTATATGGTGGGTGTGTATGTGTGTGTATATATGTGTGAATTGTGTGTGTGTGTGTGTGTGAGGTATGTCTGTGTACGCGCACTTTATGGATGGTAGTACTGCGGGGGCATTACGTATAATGACGCTATTACTGGGGGGGGGCATTACATGTAAGGACGCTACTACTACTGGGGGGGCATTTTGTGAAACAACGCTACTACTGGGGGGGCCATTACGTATAAGGACGATACTACTACTAGGGGGAAATTACGTATAAGGACGCTTCTACTACTGGGGGTGCACTACGTATAAGGACGCTACTACTACAGGGGGGGCACTACGCGTAATGACGCTACTACTACTGGGGGGGGGCATTACGTATAAGGACGATACTACTACTAGGGGGTATTTACGTATAAGGACGCTTCTACTACTGGGGGTGCACTACGTATAAGGACGCTTCTACTACTGGGGGCGCACTACATATAAGGATGCTACTACTACTGGGGGGGCATTATGTATAAGGATACTACTACTACTGGGGGGCATTATGTATAAGGATGCTACTACTACTGGGGTGCATTACATACCACGCTACTACTACGGGTGGGGCATTATGTATAAGAGGAATAAGATTGTGCTACATTGTGGTGTAATTTTAAATGGGGGTACTATTGTGTGGCCATGCCCCTTACTTGTGAGCCCACACCCCTTTTCCCGGCGCGAATATGGGAGGGCGCAAATTTATAGTTTGCAGGGGGGCAGGGGTGTATCTAGGGGTCCGAGCACCCCTGGCAAAGTAAGGGACTGGCGCCCCCCCCCATATCTGATATAGGGAAGGTGCGTGTAACTATGTGTGTACATATATATATATATATATATATACACACACAAACGTAGAGGTGGCACTCACATAAATAATGCAACAACAGGCAGTTGTAATTTCGACGTTTCGAAGTAAAATTTACCAAGCTGCCTCTACGTTTGTACATTGGACCCGCAGTGGTTTCTAGGAGGGCACCAGCCGTTTAAGTGATTATTGGGAGTCCTGATTTATATATATATATATATATAAAGTCACATGCCAAACACTCGGGATGAGGTTTAAGACAGAACCAGCACTCTGTGTAGTTTGCAAGATAGATTTTACTCCAAGCTGTGTTCCAAACATAGGTAATCACATCGACATCAGCATGAAAGACAAAGGCATATACTCATCACTGGTAACTTCCCAAACAGCCGTTTTCGGTGAACAACCTTCCTCAGGGGAATAACCATGTATACGGTCTAGCTGCCATGTGAAAAAGTGCTTGTGTGCCGTGCACGGCACACAAGCACTTTTTCACATGGCAGCTAGACCGTATACATGGTTATTCCCCTGAGGAAGGTTGTTCACCGAAAACGGCTGTTTGGGAAGTTACCAGTGATGAGTATATGCCTTTGTCTTTCATGCTGATGTCGATGTGATTACCTATGTTTGGAACACAGCTTGGAGTAAAATCTATCTTGCAAACTACACAGAGTGCTGGTTCTGTCTTAAACCTCATCCCGAGTGTTTGGCATGTGACTTTATTTATGAATTAACCGGACACCTGTTTTTAACTAATGGAGAGTGTCAGTGCGGCTTCCCGGGACTCGGTTCTGTGACTTTGCTATATATATATATATATATATATATATTCATGTCGGCTCCCAGAGCCGGATTAAGGTTACGGGGGGCCTGGGGCACTTCAGACAAGGGTGCCCCTAATAAAGAGGCAGACATATAGCATATAGGTATCCTACAGAAAGGAAGAGGTGTCTGTTGGCGGACTTTTTAATTAGTGTAAATCTGTATTAATAGTTACTGATAGGGATTTTTCCCGCAGGGTGCAGATTTACACTAATTTAAAAGCAGGTTATATATAGAAACTAGTCACTCAGAGTAAACTCACAGTAGTATTGCCAGGTGCCTTCCAAATTGCAGGTATATGTATAGAATAAACAGAAGAGCCCACGGACCTCACATGAAGGAACAAGACCACAATAAGCGCCGTTCAACAGTTTCAATTGAAAGGTTAATTACTTACAGCACTTTCTATACGTTCCCTTATCCAGTCTTCATCGTTCCTCCTCCGGGTGTGGCTATACCCAGTGCATTATGCCCTCACTTTCTCCCACCCCTTACTTTCCTGCAGCATGCGCGCCGTTCAAGTCAGTCAGTGAGAGCCGCAGGCTGCAACTAAAGAGTCTATTGGACAGCCGCCGGCAGGAAGTGAAGCACTGCTATGCGGGCGGCAGCAGCGGTGGCTGTCAATGACGGCTGTCAGCGCAGTGGCTGCTGGTGCAGGGTGCAATGCTGCTGGTGGCGGGGGCCCTATCAGCTGGGGTTACTTGACCCCAGTGCCTCCCTTAATCCAGCTCTGCCGGCACCGCTCTGCATTACAATAAAGAAACACTGCATAAACTACAGCTCCCACTAGCCCTTGCTTCTGTGAACTCCTGCAGCAAGGGCTGCTGGGAGCTGTAGTTTATGCAGCGTTTTCTTTATTGTAATGCGATGCGGCGCCGGACCCCGGCGCCTTACAGTGGCTCCATCTGTTGCCTGCCGTGGCTGATGCTGGGGCAGGTGAGGAAATGCCAGGGGAAGGGGGAACAAAGCCGCGAAGTGTATCTACCTCCTCGCCGCGGGTGGCACCGTCGGGTGGCGCCCCCTCCTTGGCTGGCGCCCCTGGCGAGTGCCATCCTGGCCAATAGGTAGATACGCCTCTGCAGGGGGGCGCCGAACACCCTAGCACCGGCCCTGGGAACAGGTATAACATGTGCAGAGAGAGTTAGGTTTGGGTGGGTTAATTTGTTTCTGTGCAGGGTAAATACTGGCTGCTTTATTTTTACACTGCAGTTTAGATTTCAGTTTGAACACACCACACCCAAATCTAACTCTCTCTGCACATGTTATATCTGCCCCCCCTGCACTGCAGTGCACATGATTTTGCCCAACTGCTAACAAATTTGCTGCTGCGATCAACTCTGAATTAGGCCCATTGTATCTGCTGTTTATAGGTACAGCATCACATTATTAGAGAGCAGTATATAGGTACACAGAACTCAGCTAAAAGAGATATTAGTATGTAGTAAGTAACACAGGGCACACTTGTATATTATTAGAGAGCACAAGGCACACATAATACAGTCTTAGAGGCAGTATATAATAACGCAGGGCTCAGTCATATATTATCAGAGAACAATATATTGTAATAGAGGGGACCCTTCATCTGTTATTACAGTGCAGTATATAGTAGCACAGGACATTTAACAAACGTTTTAAGAGCACAGTACTACACAGGGTACAGGGGTATATTAACAGAGAACAGTATATAGTGATAGAGAGGCTTATCATGTCATTGGAAAGCAGTATATAGTAAGAGTAAATAGTAACACATGGCATTAAATATAATAATGGAAGAAGGTGTGAAATTTAGATGCTACAGCAGGCACATATAGGCACATGGTCAGTCCCCAATAGAGCAGATGTGTTAAGCTTGAGACACTCCTTGCACTGTACCGATAAGCATGTGTGTCTGAAGTAGATAATATAAATAATGGTTTATAGTAGTCACACCAAGGCTATTATGAAGTATAAGAGGAATAAACAGCATAAGACACATGCACACAGCTATAGTCTGCCCAGCTCATTGATAGTCTTTACTGCCAGAAACACAGATCCGTCACCAGACTGATAAATCTCTGGCCCTGTGCCTGTCCCCTTGGAAGTCCAAATCCCCTGGCCCTGTGTTTCTGGTAATAAGGACCTGCACACAAAGGCAGGGTAAACGTTATGTAGAGGTCTGCCCACCAACTGCTGCCATCCCGCACACCGCCTCTGCTGGGGTTGTTTTGTTTCATTAAACTCAATGTCAGATTGTATTTTCTGCATGAATGCTTATCCCTTCCTATATTGTAATTAACTATTTATTTGGATATGCCATTGCTTTATGTGTGAGCAGTAACTTCATATGTTATATTGCACATGTGTCTATAAGTTTACAGTATACATGCATCATACATAGGAGAGAGACAGAGGGTGAGATGTGAGTAAAGGAGAAAGGGAATGAGAAAGAGAGATATTGAGGGAGATATTGAGAGAAATGGAGATAAAAAGGTTGAGTGTGAGAGTGATAGAGATTCAGAGAGGGAGATTGTAAGAGAGAGAGAGAGAGAGAGAGAGAGAGAGAGAGAGAGATTATAAGAGAGAGAGAGAGAGGGAAAGATAATGAGAGAACGATGGAGAGATTAAGGGGCCTATTTACTACCACTAATGGGCCCATTACACTTGGAAACACTAGTTTCTGCATGTTTTAAGTAATGAGGACATTCTAGTATGCCTGTGGGAACTAACCCCATCTTCATATGGCATTGATTCCTGGAGCACCATTACTTCTTATGGGAAGGAGGTCTGGTGGTTGCAATGAGGGATCAGAGCAGATTCCTCTGCAGTGATTGCCCTGCAGCTGTGCACATGCGTGACCTTAAGTATCCACCTCTGCTTCCAGTCCCCAATGATGAATGTCCCCTGAGAGAGAAAAATGGGGGTGACAGAGAAAGAGAGAGAGTGGGAGAAGGGTAGACAGAGAAACAAAGATAGAGAAATCTAGAACGGGAGATCAAGACATTGAGAGAGATTAAGAGAAGAGATTTAGCGAGGGGTGGGGGTGGGGTATATAATTTGTTGCTCTAGAAAAATGAAAAAGAATAGTTTGAGACGCTGCCATTAGCAGCCATTAGCACATTTTCCCCGCATGCCTCACCTTGTCTCTCACTCTCTTCTTCAGGCCCTGCTTTGAGGAGACTACATAACTACATAGGCCCATTATTTATTATTTCAATATTGTATAGCCAGTCTCTTAATAAGGACTTGGTTATATCCAAGTATTATCTTATGCACGTGGAAGTCAATATAGGTATGCTTTTTAAATGTAAAGGATAAAACCTAACAATGTCTTTGTCTACTATTTTTTTTTTTTTTACAAAACAATTGTATTAAAGATGCTTTAGAACAGAGACTTGTGACAATATAATCTGACAGCATTATTTTTTTGTGTATTTAAATGATTATCACTAAAGGAGGAAGCCTACATTCAAGTTGGTTAGTCTGCAATATTACAGTATTATACATATATTCTGCTACCCTGAAGTAATTTTTCCTCAAATTTCCCCTGAAGCTACCTCCCTCCATTGTCAGTGCATGCCCTCGTGTTCTAATGTTTCTCTCCCTACTCCTCTCTACTTCTTTCCCTCTTGTACCTTGTAAATAACCTTGATATATTTGAAAGTTTCTGTCATGTCCCCCCTTTCCCTTCTCTGCTCCAAACTATACATGTTGAGATTTTTAGTCTTTCAATGTAAGTTTTTTGTGGTGTAGACATTGGCCCTTTTTAGTTGCCCTCCTTTGTACTGTCTCTAATGTATTTATATCCTTCTGGAGATATGGTCTCCAGAACTGGACCCAGGGCATTATTAAGCATCAGTTGCGTTAAATTAACAACATGCTAATGGCAGACAGCAGTGTGATCACAATTCAATTGCGATCACATCGATAAATAAGGGAAGCCTCCCTGCCTGCACAGCCTGGCTGCAAAGGCAGTCGGACCACCGCCATGTTTCCTGTCGCAGCGGCCACATGTGACATCAGGTGGCCACCCCGAACCTGCCTCCATTTCCGACACCACCCCCCGCAATGCCGAGTTGATGCCCCCGCAGTGCCGAGTCGGTGCCCCGACCACCCAGCAAATGCCTTTGTCTGTCAATCAGGCAAAGGTGTTCACATCAATGCGATATGATTGCATTGCCAGGCCCATGCACACGCATAACAGGACATGTGCACTGGCAGTGGCGTCACAAGGCGGGTGCGGGGGGTGCGGCCCGCACCCGGGTGTGACACCTGGAGGGGGTGACACCAAATGTCAGCTCCTCCGTAGTGACAGGAGCCAGGTGCTGCAGTGTGAAATTCCGCTACAGCACCCGGCTCCTGTCATAGCAGAGGAGCCGACAGCACACTGAGACCGTCTCTGGGGGAAGCCCAGCCCCCTAGCTGTAAGGCCACGCCCCCTTTTTTTGCCGCGATCGCGGCAGTACATCAGGGGTGCGCACCGGGTGTCACCACACCTGGTGACGCCTCTGTGCACTGGGCCGAGATTTGGCAAAATGTGACCGCATTGTATTTGCAGACGATATTGAATAAGGCTCGCCGTATTCTAGATGAGGCCGTACCAATGACCTTTACAGTGGCATTATTAATTCTCTCATTCTGCTATTGATTCCTCTCCCTAAAAAACAAAGCATCTGACTAGGCTTTCTCATTGCTTTCTTACATTGTTTACCTGCCTTTAAGTCCCCTGACAATGCCCGACTGTAGCTAAATTGTGCATTACTGTGGAAAGATAGTAAGATTGCTGATCAGTGTGGTATGATAGCGTATCACTGTGGTAAGACTGTAAAAGTGCATCACTGTAGTAAGATAACATATCACTGTGACAAAATAGTGCATCACTGTGGTAAGACTGCAAAAGTACATAATTGTGGTAAAAAAGTGCATCACTGTGTTTAGATAGTGTATCACTGCATTTAGATAGTGCATAACTATTTTAAGATACTAAGATAGTGTGGTAGGATAGTGCATCATTTTTCCAAAATAGTATGATAATGCATCAATGTCGTAACACAATGCATTACTATTGTAAGATAGTAAGACAGTAAGACAGTGCATCACTGTGCTAAAATATTGCATCACTGTGGTAAGGTCAGAGCCGGCCCTAACCAATGCGATGCCCTAGGCAAGATTTTGGCTGGTGCCCTCTAGCATCACTGCTAGTTCCGCCTCTGACCCTGCACCCCTTTCCCAGCACCATCACCCCCACCCATAGCAGTGCTTTTTTGTTTTCCTACCCCCTGTAATTTAAATAAGAACAGTGTGCAGTTACGGCGCACAGCCCAAAAAGGTATGTGTTTTTGCTGGCAAGTAGCATGGTCACATAATAGTACCCCCAATTCAAAAAATGTCTCACAGTAGTGCAACTTTATTCACAATTTATCATGCGATTAGTGTCCCTTATTCACATTACATCACACAGTAGTACAACTTTACCTTATATACGTTACTCCTCACAGTAGTGGAGAAAATTCTTTTTGATCTTTTTATCCTCACAGTAGTGCCCATCATTCACATGACATTATACTGAATTGCTCCTTATTCACATTACACCATACCATTTTGCTCTTTATTCTCATTACACCACACCATATTGCTCCTTATTCACATTACACCAAACCATATTGCTCTTTATTCACATTAGACCACACAGTAGTGCCTTTCTATACGTTACGGCACACAGTAGAGCACCTTATACACATAATGCCACACATTGGTAATGCATTTATACACATAATACCATACAGTAATGCCCCTTACACATATGACAAACATTATTAATGTCCATAGAAATATAATGCGCCTTACACATTATGCCAACCCTTATTAATGCCCTTATACACATAATTTTCTTTACACATATACCGCACATTGTTAATGCCCTTATACACATAATGACACACATAATGTCCCTTACACATATGCCGCACATTATTAGTGCCCTTATACACATAATGACACACATAGTGCCCCTTACACATATGTTACACATTATTAATGCCCTTATACACATAATGAATGACACATATAGTTCCTGGCGTGAGTCAACTGGCAGCTCTGCTAATGTCGGGTGCCTATTTTTTTTATGAAAATACATCTTATTTGCATTGCTATGTGGCTAGGATGCACAAGCAGCTTCTGCTGATTAAAATGATATGCGGCATGCCTATACACTGTGTGCGACTGTGGCTGTATCTGCATACAAAATGCTACACACAGAATATAGGCATGCCGCATATCATTTTAATCAGCAGAAGCTACTTGTGCCCCTAGGCATACTAGATGCCCTAGGCAATTGCCTAGTTTGCCTATGCCTAGGGCCGGCTCTGGGTAAGGTAGTGTATCGCTGCGGTAACAGCATCACTGTGGTAAGATTGTAAGAAAGTGTATCAATGTGCTAAAAATGTGGGTACTGAGATGCTGGCGCCATGTTTTCTGCATACAGGATCATGGTTATAGGCAGAGAGGTGCCCCCAAAATGGCAGTGTAAAAACAGACATAGAGGTAGGAAGGCCCTGCTCACAAGCTTACAATCTATAGGGTCCTAGTGACCATGTCAACCTATAGACTGTCGACCTAATGCATATCAACCAATAGTGGTTGACCTAATGACTGTCAACCTAAGTGTGGTCGACCTAGAGACCGGATACCGTGGTAAGAGAGCTAATGCATCACTGTGGTAAGATAGATAATGCAAACTATTTTTCCCCTCCCCATTTTTTTTAAATTATACATTCTTTTTCTCTTTATGTGTGGTACACTGCTCAAAAAAAATAAAGGGAACACTTAAACAACACAATGTAACTCCAAGTCAGTCACACTTCTGTGAAATCAAACTGTCCACTTAGGAAGCAACACTGATTGACAATCAATTTCACATGCTGTTGTGCAAATGGAATAGACAACAGGTGGAAATTATAGGCAATTAGCAAGACACCCCCAGTAAAGGAGTTGTTCTGCAGGTGGTGACCACAGACCACTTCTCAGCTCCTATGCTTTCTGGCTGATGTTTTGGTCACTTTTGAAAGCTGGCAGTGCTTTCACTCTATTGGTAGCATGAGACGGAGTCTACAACCCACACAAGTGGCTCAGGTATGATAATGTCAATTATTATCTTTAAACATAAAGCTATACACTATTACCGTGGAGCCGCTATGGCCGCTAGACCACGTGCACGTGCTACGCACTTTGTACGCTATTTGCGTACAGAGTCCCGCACGTGGTACGCACTTGGCGTACACACGCTCCCTGGGTGTACGGAATACACACAGCGGGCGCACACACAGTAGATAACCTTTAAACCTTGTTAATAAAACACAGTAAGAATATACTTATACTCTAAACCTTAATAACCAAGTACTGTAATGATGTAACATTTAAAACCTTAACAATGTGTATGCTGTTTGAGCGATTGAGACGCTAAGAGAGCCCTTTGCAGGAAAGTGAAAACACAACACCAGGTTTGGTTATAACCGCAGCAGCTCTAACACTGCCGTGGATTATTCAGAGTAAAAGGGGAAAAACAGTACAAATCATACACTACAAACTAACATAGAAATCTAACATAATAACAGAGAATAACATGAACAATGGCGAACAATGGCTACAGAGAATATACATATGTGGGGAGTCTTTCGCATGCGCGACCTGGAATCCAGTCCTCAGCTATCAGGTAGAAAGCCTTCAGAGACATCAGGCTGGCCAGGCAACAGTGGTCTTTATATACACAACATACATTCACAATACAATGGTACCTGTATCTCATTGTTCATTGGACACAGGGATGTGTCTCTACATTAAAGCAAAGGTCATAGGTGGATTTGAACAGGTGGGCTGTGTCTTTCCCCAACTGCTCTGGTGGGAGGTATCCTCAGGATTCCCGCCGCATGTGTAATTTACAGCAAATACAGTTAATGTTCATAATCTACTTCTGTACATAACTATACGCAGGAGCGAGCGATCCTTTCCTAACTAACACCGGAATGTTACTCTTAAAATACCCTACAGCTGGATACTAGACACCACCTTTCAACCTTTATCTGACCCTTCCTGTCATGCAAAGAGGAATCTCTCTGTCCAGGAACAGTTTAAACTAATCATACTCGCTGACATGGTCTAAGGGAATATTAACTACAAAATGCACTATTTGGGTTAAATATGCTATGATCGAGTCGCACGCTACACGCTCACAAACTCTACCATAAATGCGCACACCACGCGCCAAGGCGCATGGCCGTGGAAGCTCCGTTACGCAAAGTGCGGATATGCGCACGCACGGCAGAGCGAGTGCACGCGCAGCGGGCATGTGCATGGGGTTAGTACAAAAGGATATGCATCATGATATTTTTCGACATTGACAGGTAGTGCAGCTCATCCAGGATGGCACATCAATGCGAGCTGTGGCAAGAAGGTTTGCTGTGTCTGTCAGCGTAGTGTCCAGAGCATGGAGGCGCTACCAGGAGACAGGCCAGTACATCAGGAAATGTGGAGGAGGCCGTAGGAGGGAACAACCCAGCAGCAGGACCGCTACCTCCGCCTTTGTGCAAGGAGGAACAGGAGCAGCACTGCCAGAGCCAAGCAAAATGACCTCCAGCAAGCCACAAATGTGCATGTGTCTACTCAAACGATCAGAAACAGACTCCATGAGGGTGGTATGAGGGCCCGACGTCCACAGGTGGGGGTTGTGCTTACAGCCCAACACCGTGCAGGACGTTTGGCATTTGCCAGAGAACACCAAGATTGGCAAATTCGCCACTGGCGCCCTGTGCTCTTCACAGATGAAAGCAGGTTCTCACTGAGCACATGTGACATACGTGACAGAGTCTGGAGACGCCAAGGAGAATGTTCTGCTTCCTGCAACATCCTCCAGCATGACCAGTTTGGCAGTGGGTCAGTAATGGTGTGGGGTGGCATTTCTTTGGGGGACCGCACAGCCCTCCATGTGCTCGCCAGAGGTAGCCTGACTGCCATTAGGTACCGAGATGAGATCCTCAGACTCCTTGTGAGACCATATGCTGGTGCGGTTGGCCCGGGTTCCTCCTAATGCAAGACAATGCTAGACCTCATGTGGCTGGAGTGTGTCAGCAGTTCCTGCAAGACGTAGGCATTGATGCCATGGACTTGCCTGCCCGTTCCCCAGACCTGAATCCAACTGAGCACATCTGGTACATCATGTCTCGCTCCATCCACCAACGCCACGTTCCACCACATACTGTCCAGGAGTTTGCGGATGCTTTAGTCCAGGTCTGGGAGGAGATCCCTCAGGAGACCATCCGCCACCTCATCAGGAGCATGCCCAGGCGTTGTAGGGAGGTCATACAGGCACGTGGAGGCCACACACACTACTGAGCCTCATTTTGACTTGTTTTAAGGACATTACATCAAAGTTGGATCAGCCTGTAGTGTGTTTTTCCACTTTCATTTTGAGTGTGACTCCAAATCCAGACCTCCATGGGTTAATAAATTTGATTTCCATTGATAATTTTTGTGTGATTTTGTTGTCAGCACATAAATTCAACTATGTAAAGAACAAAGTATTTAATAAGAATATTTCATTCATTCAGAACTGGGATGTGTTATTTTAGTGTTCCTTTTATTTTTTTGAGCAGTGTATTTTACTATTACTTCTCCTTTGGCCTACCATTCCCATTCTCATTTGGGAGATTTAGTGGTCCTAAGTAGCTAAAATACTGCGGGGCCCCTATGATACTTGTTACTGCTATAGGAAAATTAGAAAAAGTGTTGATTTGAAGCATGGCTGTATATATATGTTGATTTTTTGTACAGGATGTGTGGCGGTCACTCTCATGGCGACCGATTTGCAGTGTAAACCCTCACCAAATCATATTTTCTCATATTGTGAAAAATTGTACTGACCTCTTCAAAAAAGTTTAATGTCTGCATTTACTCGTTTGCTTCGGGGGGTGGGTGGGTTAGTCATGCCGCCTGGAGAATGTTCTACTTCCAATGCCCCTTCCCACCTAAGTCTTTTGTCCTGGAATGTGAGTGGTGCTAATAGCCCAGTGAAGCGTAAACGTATTGTTAATCACCTACGTAAATTTAATGCTGACATAATGTTTCTTCAAGAGACTCACTGGAAGAGCGGGGAGGGTTCTTCTCTCCGAGCCCCTTGTGTGTCAATGCACCCTATCGTACCAAGTCCAGAGGTGTCGCCATCTTGCTACGTAGATTATTACCTTTTACTATTTTGAACTAGTTTATCGATCCAGAGGGGAGATTTATTATAATGGACCTTCAAATTTATAACTATAATTACACTTTAGTCAATATTTACGCCCCAAACGTAGATACACACTCTTTTTTTAGTGATATGTTGTTGATCCTTAATCAAAGGGATAACTTCCCTCTGATAATTGGAGGAGACTTCAACACGGTTGCGGACCCCGTTTTAGACAAATCTCCACCAGCCACTAATCCGCATTCTCTACTCAATCCTTCGGATAAATCGTTCACATTCCACTCGGGAGTACATAGGTCGTTCTCTAGAATAGATTATTTTATGATCTCGGACACTCTTATGACTAATCTTTCTAACACAAATTTACATGACATTCTGGTCTCGGACCATGCTCCGATCTCCGTTGCATTAACTGTGGGGTCCGCTCCGTCTCCGGATAGACTGTGGAGATTCCCTTCTCATCTAGTCGATTCTGAAGACTTTAAACTTTTTCTTAACGCCAGTTGGGCAGAATTCATAGACGATAACATTGAGCATTGGGACTCTCCCGTTCTATTCTGGGAATCCTCAAAGGCGGTAATACGGGGGCACAAAATAAGTTACGTAGCTAGAAAAAAAAGAGAGACCACAGCCACGTACAACGCTCTGAGAGAGGAAGTCTCATCCAGCTTTGCGTCATACTCTTTACATCCGACTGACAGTAATTTAGACACATATAGAAAAGCTAGGCAATTGCTGGAATCTTTTCTTCTCACCCAGGCTAAACATTCATTGGAGATTTTCAAACAAATATATTGTAGGTGGGGAAACAAGGCGGGCAGACTTCTCGCTAATATGTCACGCCCCTGGAAGACTAGGACCCACATTGTGGCTATTAAAAACCTGCATGATCGTACCATTGTCACAGATTCAAAACGAATTCTGCATCTATTTCATGAATACTATAGCAGCCTTTATGCACATCAGGAAATAGATCTGGAATTACAAAATAGGATTCTTCGGGAAGCCCGCCTCCCTAAGTTGTCTCAGATCCAAAGAGAACAACTTGGTGGTGTGGTCACCTTAGAAGAAATTTCTCAAGTCATCAAACAGCTTCCACCACGAAAAGCCCCAGGACCGGACGGTCTGCCTGGAGATTATTACAAAATTCTTCATGACAATATTATCCCAGCATTGCATGAGCTTTATCTAAATATATATAGAGATTCTCCGCTTTACCCGTCATTTAATGAATCACACATGATTTTAATACCGAAACCGGATCAGGATCCCCAACTGTTAGGGTCTTACAGGCCTATTACATTACTAAATACCGATTTTTAAATTTTGTCCAAAATAATGGCTAACCGCCTGCAACAAATATTGCCGAATTTACTTACTGACCATAAACTCGGTTTTGTAACAGGTAGACACTCGGTTCGGGCCATAAGATCTGCGATTGCAGCGACCATCTCCTCTATGCAGTCTTCTCAATCAGACAATATGGTACTCAGTGTAGACACTCATAAAGCATTCGACACAGTGCTCTGGCCACATTTGTTTTCTGTTTTAGAACGTAGGGACTTTGATGAAAATTTTATAAGACTTATTTCTTTTTTTTACCAATCTCCCTCTACCTCAATTTTGGTTACTGGTTTGCGAAGTAGCGCACTGGCCTTGCAGAGGGGCACCTGTCAGGGATGTCCTCTTTCTCCCCTGCTTTTTAATTTATCATTGGATCCTATCTTAAGGATCCTTCAACACTGGCCACAATTCAAAGGTGTACGCATTGGGTCAAGTGAAGTAAAAAATTTGGCCTTTGCGGACGATCTTCTGTTATATATTAATAATCCTAGCGTAACGTCCCTCTCATTTTAGAAAAATTTAATTCCTATGGCGAGATCTCTGGACTGGTTATCAACGCAGACAAGTCAGTGGGAATGCTTTTAGGTCCCAGTGAATCTATTCCACTCTGGAGCACTCTGGTTCCCATCCAATGGTCTTCCTCCTCTATAAACTACCTAGGCATAACTATGTCTAGAAATCCCTCTCAATTATACAAACATAACATTAGCAGAGCTATTTCCAATATTTCTACGAAACTAAGTGGTTGGAAAAATTTGACTCTCTCTTATATGGGAAGAGCGAATTTGATCAAAATGATCACTTTACCTAGACTGCTCTATCTATTACAGGTTCTCCCTCTGCTTCTCACTCAAAAAGATGCGAAACATATTAATAGTTTGTTCCGCACCTTTATTTGGCAAGGTACACGGTCTCGTATCAGTTTTCTCAAGTTGTGCCAGACCAGGGAACATGGAGGCATTAATTTCCCAGACGTGGTGCGTTATAGTCATGCAGCCTACCTACGATATATAATTGATTGGATTCATGGTACCAATATTTATGTAAATACGGCACTTGAATCTCAACTACTGGGAAACTTGAACATAGTTTGTTTTCTTCACATCCATGACCAAAATATACCGCTTGCTCTTCGAGATAATCCTCTCTTGTGGAATACAAGAAAGGTCTGGCATATTTAGAGACATAAGTGTGGATTTAATGCTCATTTCTCTGTTCACCTTCCTTTTTGCAAAAAAAACAGGCTTTCAGGGCGGCATGGCGGCTCACCCCTTCACCTTGTGGCAGGTTGGAGGGATCTTTTCAATAGGGAATTTAATCCACTTCAAAGACCAAAGGCCTCTCACCTTTTTGGAAGCGGTGGCTAGGTTCGAAATACTTCAACATTATCCAGTAGCATTTTTACAGGCCCAACATTATACTGCCACTGTGTTGAAAGAATTCAAAAGTCTGGATTGGGATAACCCTTTAGATAATTTAATACGGAAAGGTCCCTCTCAGAAAAAAAAAACGATTTCTTTCATTACACCTTTCTCGATAATCCTATTGATCATACTAATATACAAACTGGAATGAGTCAATGGTTGGTTCATTTCCCAACTTTTTCAACCCATGATCTTTTGAAGTTTCTCACCAATTCCTGTAAGCTCCTCTCTTCAAGCATGTACCAGGAACTGTTTTACAAAGTCATACATAGAACATATCTTTCTCCAAATAGACAGTTTCTTATGGGCTTAACTCCCTCAGATAGATGTCCCAAATGCTCCAGGGGTTTTGCAGATTTATATCATTGCCTTTGGGACTGTCCAATAATCAGAGGTTTTTGGTTGAGGATTAAACGAGATGCGGAATCCCAGTTGATAAACTACATTCCTCTTTCCCCCGAGTGGGCCATTTTTGGATTCCCCCCGAAATCTCAGCATATTACCAAGGGAGGGAAAAAGCTACTCCTAGCCATAAGCTCAGCAGCTAAAAAAAACGATTTTACAAAATTGGATTAACCCCGACCCCCCTTCGTACTCCTTATACAAGGAAAAGTTCCATAACGTCTTTAGAATGGACTGGGTGGAACCATGTTTGATATGGAAAGATGGGTGGGCCCCTTTTTTGACGTATGGGAAAGTTACATAGCAACACAATCCTTATCACTACGGGAGGGAATCTATAAAAGTCTACGTTTGACCTCGTGGTATGGATAATGTGTTCTTGATGGGGACCGCCCCATTGCTTTTGATTGATCCGTCTCTTTGACTTTCTCTATGGGATAGGAGGTGACAGCCACACATTCTATTGAGGGTTTGAACTAAACACTTGTATTTTTATATTATGTTTGTTAAATATTTTTGTTTTCTTATTACTTCTTTTCTTAATGGTCGATAAATAATGACCGTCACTGGAAATCATTATTGCTATTATATCAATGCTTTAATACATTGACAATGCTAAATTCCTTTGTCGTATAAACAACCCTTTATGAAGTCTAAGAACACTGTACGCTGTTTACTTAAGAAGTACCGTAATGGTACGCTAGTTGCGTAACGATCGCTCAGCCGTAGGCGAGACGCTCAAGCGTCACGTTCGCTCACGGCCCAGTGATCACAGGACACGTTATTGGCTATGACTAGAGTAATGATTCGCTATGGCGTAGCGGACGCTCGAGACCACGAGGAGATCACCAGCGGCGCAGACGCTCACAACGCTATACCTTTATGTCTAAACCTTATACCAATGAAATACACGGAATACCTTAATGTGAATACAGGGTGTAAGTGCAACCTTGTGTAACCTGACTAACTACAAAGCTGCTTGAGCGTCACCGACGCTCAAGTGAACACTTAACACTATAGGAAATACACAGATACTGGTTTAGGGTCCAAAGCCTATTAACTGTATTATATCTAGTATACTTGTAAAAAGGAGATAACAGTACAAATGATACACTACAATATAACAAAGACTTCCTAACCAAAATACAATACTATCTAATACAATACAATACTAGTCTAGGGGAGATACGAGAGAAAGAGGAGGGAAAGAGAGAGAGAGACGGAGAGAGATGAGAGAAATTGGCTCACAGAAAGACAATGATTACGGAGAGAAACTTACGCACAAGGGTAAACGATCGCATGCGCCTGGACATCCAGCACCCGATTTTCAGCAATGAGAACCGTTGAAGAGTGAGAGCTGGATGTGGTCGGCTTGCCTATTTATGCCCCACACACAATGCAATCTCATAGTCCCTACAATCCCATTGTCCATTGGATGAAGGAATTCGACCCTGTATCACAACAAAAGGTCATAGGTTGATTCATACAGGTGGGCTGTGACGATTTCAAACAGCTCAGGTGGGTGGGGAACTAGGTTTCCCGCCGCATACCTGAGTATGAGTAAATAGTAGAAATGGACATAAACTTCTTATGTCCATAACTATTCGCACGAGCGATTAATACGCTCCAAACCAACACCGGAATATTGCTAATTAAATACTCTTCCGATGGGTACCAAACACTGCTGTATGATTCCTGTTAGACCCTTCGTACGATACAAAGAGGGATTCCTTAGCTCAGGGACCTTCTATATTAACCAAACTTTCAGAAACTATCAAAGGGATCATGATCTATAAACTACATTAATTGTGAAAATATGTAACGAATGAGTCGCACGCTACGACTACATAAACTCTACCGTAAATACGCATACCGCGCCTGCGAGTGCACGCTATTGCGGGTATGCGCCTTCACGGGAGAGCGTACGCATGCGCAGCACGGACCAGTGTGCGGTGCAAATATGGCAACGTGCATAGAGACATTTTTCTGACTTTGACAGTCCACCCTTTGGCAGTCAATAATAACTGCCACAAAACATTTAAGGAGAAAAATGCAAGTCAGGGGTTAATTGATTTCCATGGTGGGGTAAGGAAGAAGAGAGGAGTAGGTGTGAAGAGGGTATGACCTAGTGAGAAAGTAGAAGCATGTGTGTATGAGTCCATGTTTGGAGGGTCATGTATCATCGTGCCGTACGTGTGGTAAATCAAGCTTCGAGGTATTGCGAAGTATACATTTGAATTCCTTCTTATCCTGTGGTACAGGTCTGTGGATGGGCTGTCAAACTTTACCGAGCTCTTTTTCGGATTTTGAACAAAATGGGGAGCACATTTTAGTTGATGATACATGAATGGGGGAGGTATGTGGTTGCTGATATCTGTGCCTGTATTCCCTATCGTCTATGTGTGTCATTACCTGAGGGTTGTAGAGATGAAGATAAAGAACACTTATGGAAAATGCAATGATATTCTATGTCAGGGAAATGTACATCTGTCGTCGAAGTTGTGTTCGGTATCTGTTGAGAGTCGTCTTCTTTGCGCTGTATTGCTCCTTGGGCATGAGCAAATAGCTTTGTCTGAGCCATCAGATTTACAAAAAATGTTGGGCTAGCGTGAGTTTAAAAGTACTAGGGAAACTGGGGATCCATGGCAAAGTTCATCAAGTGTCCATATCATAGGTTGTCAAAACTTCATCTTTGGTGCTTGTCTGTTGTCTGTATAGCGTCTCGTCAACTTCCTCGTCCAAGGGGGTCTTTGTATCTTGGAGAAAAGCAGAAAAACAGGTGAAAGAAACGGACCGTATAATCGCATTTTCATCCCATCCTGGTTTCTATCATTGGGTCATAAATCAAATCCAGGTTAATTACAGTTTCCTCGCTCCTCAAGCTCATCACTCTTGTACTTTGTTTGCACCTCATTAAAGCCTGCCCGCATCTAAATATCAATCCAATCGATATAACGACACCCAAGATACATAGTAGAAACTATCCAACATCCATTATGACTCCTTGAGCCCAGTCCCCCAAACCGGAGAACCAATTTCGCGGGTTCAACCATGACACCCAACCAGTCAGCTCATTACCTACAGCAGCAAGGGTGAGATTGTGTTTTCGACGAAATTCCCACTTCAATTGGAGAATATCGTCCATCTTTTGGTCTATGACCTCTACCGGATCCTCGGTGCTATTCGTGATATAAGTGCAACACTTTATGCCGTACTGTGTTGCCAATGTAACACAATATCCGCCTGTTACTGCTGTAAGATAATTAAGAACCATCCTATGCTGAACTAGTTCTGTTTTATAAGCTTGAAGTTCTCTTCCAGTGTATCTAAACGTGTCATCATACATTTCAGTGATATTATCTAACAAATTGGCGAGTGCGGAAATGTATCTATAATTCATCACTCCTCGAGCGGTGCGAGTGAAATCTAACGCTACCAGAACCTGAATCCCGGTGGATTCATGGATAAGATCGGAGGCCGGATGCTCTAACCTTTCTGACAGTTGTCTTTTAACTCGGTGCTCGTAATGAGTGTGAGTATAAGAAGCTTGGGCACCACGGTGTATGTCCTTCATTTTGTCATGTGTTACAGTCATCACTTCAGGCAATACTTTTCCAATATTACACAATCCTTCAGAGTTTGGGGCAAGCCACTTGTACGCCTTTCTCCCGCATATGAAATATGCGTCATCGGGGAGAACATATGGGACGGAGAAGGACATGACCATGTTACAAACCTTCCAGGTGAAATCTCCTGACCCTAATTCTTCCATCTGCTTAATGCACGTATCAGTTTGTACGATATGTGCACAGTATCCTGGTGATACCTCTCCAACTCTAGTAATCCTATTTCCTAAGGTATATCGATACCGAAAAGATTTTCCTCTACTGGCTATGTGGCGTACCAGCTCTGTATCTGTAGGCATTCTATCTGCTCTGTGTGAAAAGGTCATGGTAAGGTTGCTCCATGACACTTCCCAATTTCCCGGTTTTCTGGGATTGGAGATATTGAAACATAAGAGGGACCTATCCACATGGTATTGGTGGAGCTTCAAACTAGGAGGGCTGGAGATATTAAACCTCCGGTCCACCGGTCTCCCACCATTTAGCTCAAGTACCTCCCCTAACGTTAAAGGAAATGGTACTAGCCCTGATTTGCTGTGACCCTGAGGTACTTGAGAGCATACCCAACAATCTGTTTGGTTTAACACGTTACCCACTAAGGAGTGATAGTCACTCAATGGATGCCGGTCCATATGGATATTAAAACTAGATTGGCATTTCTTTATGCATCCATCTTCAACCAGATTATCACAGAGCCTACAGATACAATTTTCTTCAGCTAACAATCCATCACAATTTCTTCTATCGGATCGTTTTCTGATACTCGCCTTTGCTTGTTGGTTTGGTTGATCTTGGAAAACTACGCCTCCATCATCATAATCGGAACCCATTCCAGATCCTCTCTCGACCTCTATGGTACTCTCGCCGGAACAGACTGCTCTGGTCAACATCATGGTTAACATCAAAATCCGGATCACAGTCTCTTGGGGCAAGTCCATCTTTGAGGAGGAAATAGAGAAGAATGAGAGGGGGGAAAAAGAAATTTCAAGGAAGAGGGGATGGGAAGTGGAGGAAAACAATAAAAGGGAGAAGGGAGTCGACAACTGCTTTCGGTCTTCAAGGCTCAGGTGCCGCCTCAGTCCTCCTGGAACAGACACTCCAGTGATACAACCTCTACCGTCTGTTCCTTATCACGGGACTTCTCTGGATCAGCAACCTTTTTGCAGTGGGATGAATGGACCCAAGTCTCTCTCTCAGCCACCTTCAATGCTGTGGTGCTAGTCAATAAGACCTGGTATGGTCCTTCCCATCTATCAATAAGACAACCTGAGCGTAGAAAATTTCGTATCATTACATAATCCCCAGGTTCAATGTCATGACAATTACTATCTGGTAAATCAGGAATCATCAACTTCAGATTATCATTTTGATTCCTCAACTGCTTACTCATGTTAATCAAGTACTTTACAGTTACTTCATTGTTACATTTCAAATCATCCTGGGGGTTAATCATGACATGCGGTTGTCGACCAAACAAGATTTCAAAAGGAGACAGATTAAGAGGGGACCTGGGAGTGGTTCTGATGCTATACAAAACAATGGGTAAAGCTTCTGGCCACGTCAATCCTGTCTCTGCCATTACTTTACTCAATTTATTTTTAATAGTGCTGTTCACTCTTTCGACCTTCGCACTCGCCTGTGGACGGTACGGAGTGTGCAGCTTGCTATCAATTCCCATCAACTTACACATTCCTTGAAAGACATCACCTGTAAAATGGGTACCCCTATCACTTTCAATGATTCTAGGGATACCATATCTACATACAAATTCCTGCACAATTTTCTTAGCGGTAAACATAGCGGTATTTGTAGCTGCTGGAAAAGCTTCGACCCAATTCGAGAAAACATCTATACAGACAAGTACATATTTCAAATTTCGACATGGGGGTAATTGAATGAAGTCAATTTGTATTACCTGGAAAGGGCCGCCGGCAGGTGGGATATGGGATGGTTCTGTAGGTATTGCTTTTCCAATATTCTTTCTCAGACAGGTAAGGCATGACATTGCTCTTTTACTCGCATGAGAGGAGAATCCTGGGGCGCACCAGTATGCTCTTACCAATTTGCACATCCCCTCCTTGCCTAGATGAGTCAGCCCGTGAGCTGCTTCAGCCAGACATGGAAGGTATGCCCTGGGGGCCACTGGTTTACCATGTCCATCCGTCCAGAGCCCTGAGGACTCCTGGCCATATCCCTTTGCCTTCCAGACTGCTCTTTCCTGTGTGGAACACAAATTCTGCATCTCACACAACTTTTGTGTGTTGATGGTATTAAATACCATCAGTTGTGTGGTGTCTGTCTGTATGGGGGTAGCAGCTGCAAGCTTTGCGGCTTCGTCTGCTCGGCTGTTACCAAGGGATACTGGGTCTTGGCTATATGTATGTGCTTTACATTTGATAACAGCCACTCTGTCGGGTTCCTGTATTGCTGTTAGAAGCCTTTTTATGTGAGCTGCATGCGCTATCGGTGTACCAGCCGCAGTCATGAAATTTCTGAGCCGCCATAGGGCTCCGAAATCATGGACTACCCCGAAGGCGTATCTAGAATCGGTGTAGATATTGGCTGACTTACCCTTAGCCAATTCACATGCTCTGGTTAGGGCGACCAGTTCAGCAACCTGGGCTGAGTGAGGTGGGCCTAGCGGTTCCGCTTCTATGGTGCCTTGGTCATCTACGACTGCGTATCCAGTACACAAGTCTCCCGAGTCTGACTGTCTATGACAACTACCGTCCGTGTAGAACGTTAGTTCTGCATCTTCCAGTGGGTTGTCACTGATGTCAGGCCTTGCGGTGAAATTTTGGGTCAAATATTCCATACAATCATGTGTATCTCCCTTTGCATTAAATCCTCCTTCCCCATCACTCTCACCTTCCACCCTTTGTGTCTGACCAGGCACACCTGGGAGAAATGTTGCAGGATTTAATGCACTGCATCTCCTTATGGTGATGTTTACTGGGGCCATTAATGCCAATTCCCATCTTGTAAACCTTGCTGATGAGACGTGTCTGGTTTGGGCAGAATTCAATAAGGCAGATACCGCATGCGGTGTATGGATTGTGAGGTTGTGGCCTAGCACGACATCTTCGCTTTTCGTCACTAGCAATGCTATCGCCGCAACGCTACGCAAGCATGTGGGGAGGGATCGCGCTACCGTGTCTAGCTGGGCGCTGTAGTATGCGACTGGCCTGCTGGCGTCACCGTGTTTTTGGGTTAGTACACCTGCTGCGCACCCAGCACTTTCTGTTCCGTATAGTTCAAAGGGTTTCCCATAGTCTGGCATACCTAGTGCTGGTGCCTGCGTTAGGCACTGTTTGAGTCTCTCAAATGCTGTTTCGGATTCGTCTGTATGCGAAATCCGATCAGGTTTGTTTGAAGAGACCATTTCCTGCAAAGGTAACGCCAATATGGAAAACCCTGGGATCCAATTACGGCAATACCCACACATTCCTAAAAACGTCCTGATCTGTTGCTGGGTTTGTGGCAGTGTCATGTCTCTAATGGCTTGGATTCTATCAGCGGTCAGGTGTCTCAGTCCTTGTGTTAGACAGTGTCCCAAATATTTTACCTTAGTCTGGCATAATTGTAACTTGTCTTTGGAAACCTTGTGACCTGTGTCTGAAAGATGAAACAGGAGCTGTTTCGTATCCTTCAGAGATGCTTCCAGTGAATCTGAACACAGTAATAAATCGTCCACATACTGTATCAATACTGATCCACTGTCTGGTTGGAAAGACTGTAAACAATCATGCAAAGCCTGAGAAAATATACTTGGACTATCTATGAAACCTTGGGGTAGCCGAGTCCACGTGTATTGGACTCCTCTGTATGTGAATGCAAACAAATATTGGCTGTCAGGGTGCAGAGGTACCGAAAAGAAAGCGGAGCAGAGGTCAATAACAGTGAAAAATTTGGCAGTGGGAGGAATTTGCATTAGGATGACAGCTGGATTAGGCACTACGGGGAACTGACTCTCAACTATTTTGTTAATCCCCCTTAGATCCTGCACTAGCCTGTAACCCCTCCCCCCACTCTTTTTAACAGGGAAGATGGGACTATTGGCTGTGCTGGACGTTCTTACCAGAATGCCCTGTTGCAGCAAGCGTTCTATTACTGGGAAAACTCCTAACTCCACCTCTGGCTTCAGAGGATACTGTGGGATTTTTGGAGCTATCCTACCATCTTTTACTTGTACAACTACTGGAGCTACGTTTGCCATTAATCCAGTGTCCTGTCCATCTTTTGTCCAAAGTGACTCTGGTATCTGAGATGTCATCTCTTCTACTTGGGATGGGTTCCTATTTGTCATAATGGAATGTGACATTAATTTTGATGGGGAGTCTAACATGTCTCGTACCTCCTGAGCGTGATTCTCAGGTATGTCCAGGAATACACCTTCAGGAGTACAATAAATGACGCAACCCATTTTACATAGTAAGTCTCTCCCCAGGAGATTAGTTGGTGCCGATGCAGCCAGCAAAAAGGAATGCTTGGTATGCAAAGGCCCTATTGTAATCTCGGCTGGTTTGCTAACAGGGTAGTGCTGGACTACTCCTGTTACTCCCATGGCTGGAATTGTCCTACCAGTGGTTCTCATGCCCACTGTCGAATTTATCACTGACTTGGCCGCCCCTGTGTCTACAAGAAAGTTTAAAGTTTTACCAGCTACATTGATTGCAATCTCTGGTTCGCTTCCAAGACTGGCAATCAATTTAACTGGCTGCAGATTACAGGTGTGGCCACACCCCTATTGGGTATGCTGACCTCCCTGAATCCCATTGGCAGCAACTACTTGTCGGGGAGTTAGCTGGGAACTACCAGAGGCCTGCCAGTCTCTGTTCGGGGGATATCTTTTTGTTTCCCCTGTATGTGGCTCAAAACTCCGCCTCTGTGGACCCTGCTCCCAATGTCGTGTGTTGTGTTGTTGTCTAGGGGGTTGAAAAGATCTTTGTACATTCTTTGTTCTACATTCTCGTGCAAAGTGTCCCGGTCTGTTACAAGAAAAACATGTTATTACACTTGCCTTACCCACAGGATTCGGTGGTACATACGCAGGCTGCCTTGTGGTCAGCGCCTGTATACTTACGGACATCAACTTATCACTTTGCGACTCCCTGTGTCTAGTGATGTTTTTGTCGTGATCAACAGCAGCCTCTCTCAAGGTGGACACTGACAGACCTCGCCAACATGGTTGTGTGGTCTGTACCCTAGCCTTTAATGTTTCTTTCAAACCATCCATCAGTACAGATACTGCTACTTCTCGATGGTTTGGGTTGGTCTTAATGTCTTCTATACCAGTGTATTTTGCCATTTCTGATAGTGCCCGGTGGAAATATTCTGCTGCCGTTTCGGACTCCTTTTGCTTAATGGAAAATATTTTATTCCATTTAACAACGGCTGGGAAATACTCTTTTAGCTGTAAATTTATCCTTTTTACATTATCCTGGTCGTACACATCTGTAAGCGGTACATCTTTATCTAGTCCACAATCAGCCAAGAATTTAACTGAGTCGACATTGGAAGGTAAGCAAGCTCTTAGCACTATCTGCCAATCCTTATTATTGGGCTCTAAAGTGTTTCCTAGATCCCTGATGTATTTTTGGCTTGCCACTAAATCTTTTCTGGGGTCAGGGAATTCAGACACTATGGTCCTCAATTCCATTCTAGTGAACGGGCAATACATGGCAATGTTCCTGATGGGTGTGGCTCCTGATGCATCTGTTTTCCCATTGGGAACTACTATCACCTTTACAGGAGCAATTCTAACAGCCTCATTCTGCGTAGATTCTACAACTTGTGGTACAATTGTTTCAGTGTAGTGCATGGTGCCGTACTTACCCGTTGACACGACCTCACCTATCCCTCCGCTAGGGGCCTTCACTAATCTCGTGGGTGGTGCAGTTCCCACTGTGGTTTCTGATATGGTGGCCGCTAGAGAGAGCGCTGAAATTGTTGCCGAATCTTCTTCTTGATCACACTCCTGAGGAAGGTTCAAAACAGGGTACATCTTGCACGGGTTAATACTTGCATGAGTTATTTGGTTAACATCATTAACATTTACAGGGTTACTAAGAGTTTGTGTTTTACAACCCAGTGCGTTTCTCTCCGTAATCAGCTTCTCTCCTGCAATGTATGGTGGAGGTGGAGCTGTGGCTATCAGCTTCCTGACTGCCCCAGATCCCGCCGCCAGAGCCAAACCTCTCTGTATCTCACCTTCCTGGTGCCATAACTGTAAGTAATCATGATGCTGAATTCGTCTCTTTGATGATTTTACGAGACATATCCTCCTCCTTAAATTTTGTAACACGTCTGGACTGAAGCTACCTATTCTTGGGAATTTGTCCCTGTCTTGTACAGTCATTCTCTCCCATTCATCACATAAAGATTCTGTGTGACTTCCGTATTTTTCACACATGATGTACCTTGCCGACCCAACGGGTCGGTTCTCTGAATCAACCCGAACCGAGGTTGATCGCCCCCTACCTGAACAACTGGCCCCCATAATTCTGCAGGTGTTGCTTATTCCTCCTTGGATCTTTATCTCAAGGTTTTCAGCGAACCCTTACAGCAAACCAAATTGTCCAAAAATAGGCCGGCGGTGGCGGTTTACCGAGTACCCCACTCACTCGCCCACCTCGACCAATACGACCTGATCACACCGATATGGTGCTGGCGTACTCGATACAGGGCCCCTATGGAACCTTCAGTTTACTGGAACATATGAGGGTTACCCGCAGGACACTTACTCTTTCCAGTAAAGGTGGGGTTGTTAGATAGTTCCTGAGTGACCAGCGAACTTCCCTTCCAAAAATAAAAAATTACACAAATCACGTCAGAATGTACAGATAGCGTTTGTGACCACTTTACTCTAATGGTATTAGGTCAGATTACTAACTACTGCACACAATTACGTGTGGTCCAATCGTTCAGTACACAAGCACTACTTGTCATGTACTGAAAGATCAATGGAATCGATGTTTCCGGCCGCGATTCCTTCAGCAAGAGCTTATGGCCTATATGGGTTCTGCACCAACACCCCAGGCGTTGTGCCACTGGACTTTTATAGCGGACCTCTTTGTCTATTTTACCTGTTACCTTATGACCTCCTGGTCTGTTACCTTATGGTCCGCTATACTCTAATGCTCAAATATTATTTAACCAGGGATGCCTCCCTAGCCACCGTATATGTCACTTACACGTGTGTCCCTTGACGAGTACCCGACTTTCCTTTTGGTTCAACCTCTTAAGTTATATAAACTTATGTAATAAAAACACACTCACTCAACACATGTACACTTTGTTTCTATATCTATTTCTGCGCAGAAATTGTCTTCAGTCCAACAGTGTTACTAATTAGGAGCAGGATCTGTTAAACTAAATTTCAGATTTTTCCAAAAATAGATTTGCGTTATTTACCGCTGTGCGTTACTTATCGCCTTTGCGCTAATTATCGCTTTGCGCTAATTCAACTTTTCGTGACTTGAGCTACGTTGCGTAACCAGACGCTACGTTGCGTAATGTACGCTGCGTGCGTCTGCCGTTTGGATTGCGTACGCAAGTCTTTTGTTAGGGACACGTGTACGCAAAACAAAGATCCACCGTAACACAATTTCTACCTTTATCAATGTAGATGATCCCTGATCATCTACCGCACACCACACTGACTGTCTTATCTCCCAGACAAGCCGTGTGTTGGTCTATACTTTAACTATTACCTCTACTATGAAATAACAGCAAATCTCTTTTTGCACTTTCTATCAACTATAAAACTTGGCAAACAGGAATAGTGATATACGAAATTTGAAAAAGAAATGCAGATAAATGTATGTGTGCGTGTATACGCAAGACAGAAGAGAAATAAAACAGTTTTAAAAGACACAAGCGTTTTGTTCTTACTTCCGGTTCCCGGATTCCTTCAGCACTCTTTATCTAAGCGAAGCAGACGCTTATCCCGTCAGCACTGCGAGACAACCTCCCACCCTTTGCTGGGGGGATAATGTCTGCTGATCTACCTAGTGCAGATATGAGAAGGATAGGACGAGTCCCCAATTGACAATGCTAAATTCCTTTGTCGTATAAACAACCCTTTATGAAGTCTAAGAACACTGTACGCTGTTTACTTAAGAAGTACCGTAATGGTACGCTAGTTGCGTAACGATCGCTCAGCCGTAGGCGAGACGCTCAAGCGTCACGTTCGCTCACGGCCCAGTGATCACAGGACACGTTATTGGCTATGACTAGAGTAATGATTCGCTATGGCGTAGCGGACGCTCGAGACCACGAGGAGATCACCAGCGGCGCAGACGCTCACAACGCTATACCTTTATGTCTAAACCCTATACCAATGAAATACACGGAATACCTTAATGTGAATACAGGGTGTAAGTGCAACCTTGTGTAACCTGACTAACTACAAAGCTGCTTGAGCGTCACCGACGCTCAAGTGAACACTTAACACTATAGGAAATACACAGATACTGGTTTAGGGTCCAAAACCTATTAACTGTATTATATCTAGTATACTTGTAAAAAGGAGATAACAGTACAAATGATACACTACAATATAACAAAGACTTCCTAACCAAAATACAATACTATCTAATACAATACAATACTAGTCTAGGGGAGATACGAGAGAAAGAGGAGGGAAAGAGAGAGAGAGACGGAGAGAGATGAGAGAAATTGGCTCACAGAAAGACAATGATTACGGAGAGAAACTTACGCACAAGGGTAAACGATCGCATGCGCCTGGACATCCAGCACCCGATTTTCAGCAATGAGAACCGTTGAAGAGTGAGAGCTGGATGTGGTCGGCTTGCCTATTTATGCCCCACACACAATGCAATCTCATAGTCCCTACAATCCCATTGTCCATTGGATGAAGGAATTCGACCCTGTATCACAACAAAAGGTCATAGGTTGATTCATACAGGTGGGCTGTGACGATTTCAAACAGCTCAGGTGGGTGGGGAACTAGGTTTCCCGCCGCATACCTGAGTATGAGTAAATAGTAGAAATGGACATAAACTTCTTATGTCCATAACTATTCGCACGAGCGATTAATACGCTCCAAACCAACACCGGAATATTGCTAATTAAATACTCTTCCGATGGGTACCAAACACTGCTGTATGATTCCTGTTAGACCCTTCGTACGATACAAAGAGGGATTCCTTAGCTCAGGGACCTTCTATATTAACCAAACTTTCAGAAACTATCAAAGGGATCATGATCTATAAACTACATTAATTGTGAAAATATGTAACGAATGAGTCGCACGCTACGACTACATAAACTCTACCGTAAATACGCATACCGCGCCTGCGAGTGCACGCTATTGCAGGTATGCGCCTTCACGGGAGAGCGTACGCATGCGCAGCACGGACCAGTGTGCGGTGCAAATATGGCAACGTGCATAGAGACATTTTTCTGACTTTGACAACATCCATATTGTACTACAACATTTTGTGAACTTTGTATTTTTTATTCATGCTTCAATAAAAAAGAAAAAAAAAAAGATAGATAATGCATCACTGTGGGAAGATTTTGCATCACTGTGGATAGATCGATAATGCATCACTGTGGGAAGATGGTGCATCACTGTGGTCACAAGAAAAATATTGTTGATTTTGTCTCTAAGCCATATTGTTAAGAACATTAGTTGGAAGAATTCAGCACTTTATGACAATCAGTATAGAGCTATTACAATGTTATTCTAGTGTACAAGTTCTCATACTCGTTCCCCAGGACACCACCCAGTTCATATTTTCCAGGTCACCTGTGGATTTTTAAAATGTGACAGTTGGTGACACACAGTGCATCTGCCGTTTTAACTGTAAACCGTGAACTGTGTGGGATCCTGAGGACCGAGTTTGAGAACCACTGTTCTAGAGGAAATATCAAATCCCAATGCAACAAACATGACGGCAGATACCACATTGGGGGTCATTCCGAGTTGATCGCTCGCTAGCTAGTTTTAGCAGCCGTGCAAACGCTATGCCGCCGCCCACTGGGGAGTGTATTTTAGCTTAGCAGAAGTGCGAACGCATGTGCAGCCGAGCTCTGCAAAACAGTTTGTGCAGTTTCTGAGTAGCTCTGAACCTACTCAGCGCTTGTGATCACTTCAGCCTATTCGTGTCCGGATTGGACATCATACACCCGCCCAGCGAACGCCCAGCCACGCCTGCGTTTTTTCAGACACACCTGCGTTTTTGCAAACACTCCCTGAAAACGGTCAGTTGACACCCAGAAATGCCCACTTTCTGTCAATCTTCTTGAGGCCGTCAGTGCGACTGAAAACTTTGCTAGAACCTGTGCAAAAACAACAACAGGCTTTGTACCTGTACGACATGCATGCGCATTGCGGTGCATACGCATGTGCAGGAAAGCCATTTTTTAGCCTGATCGCTGCGCTGCGAACAACGGCAGCTAGCGATCAACTGTCTACAGACATATTTCTATCCCAACATCAACAGATATATGGATATCAACCCGGAGACTGGAGCATTCACTGTGAACTAAAATACTTTGATGGGTACATTGCAAGCAAAACACCTGACAGTCACATCTGAAATCCCATATTAGCTGACTCCTTTCATGGCTTCTACCTGTTGTTTCATAGTCGCTCACTTACTGTATGTCATGCTGACAAACCTTTTTCCACCCTTAGTAAATCCTAATTATGTAATATTCCTTTATGTATTACAATAATATCATATTGTACAACTTGCTTTCACATACAATTGGCAACATATCACTTACAGCAGATCTCGTATCAAATATAACTGTGAGAATCAGTAAACTAATATACAGGTCAGGATAGAGGGTGGTGATTGCATTTAGGAGCTCTGTGTGTCAGTAAGATAAATCCATTCATCTCATAGGTACACCCGACACTGGAATTTGCAATAACACATGAGCATGGCTGCTTCCTAGCACGCTACAACTGGGGTGGACGGATAATGTGTCGGGCTTCAATCGTTCTGCAAGCCCCAAGCTCGATCCGGCAAAGCAGGCTGGGACTTGCTGTTCCGCAACACTGAGAAATCCACAAGTTGCATGTATATATATATATATATATATATATATATATATATATATATATATATATACACACAATATATAATAATAATAATAATAATAATTATTATTATTACTACTATTACTCAGAAGAATGGAATGTGGTCACAATTGGGTCCGATCAGGAGTTAAATAATTTAGGATTTTCAGAGACGTACACACACACACACACACACACACACACACACACACACACACACACACACACACACCTCACTAAATCTGTATGTTATATACAAACATCTGTGTATTACTGTATGTATTTAACGAAATTATAATGAATGCATTATTCTATTTAATACAGGCTGTTGCTGGTTAGATTACCCAAATGATTCATTTCTGTAACTACTTGCCCAATAGTTAATTTAGCTACGCCCAAATAGGAAAACCCCCAAAACCTGTGGAGACCCGAATTATTGTCATTTAGAAGGCTGGGTTTAAACAGTGACATCAGTGAAACCTGCCTATTCCTGCATCAAAGTGAAAAAGACCATACAGGGCATTATCCAGGAGATGAAGCAGAGTGAGAAAAGCTATAGAATGTGCTATAAAAGGCATGCATTGTGTGCGGAGCGCGCGGGGCGGCTCACATCACAGCTCCATAATAGTGAGCTGTTATCAGAGGTGACAACTGCTAATTATCAGTCATCCTTATAGGCAGCAGCTACAAGACAGGGACTGCGGAGGCACAAAACAAACTGTGCAAATAAAGTAAACTCAGAATTAGCTTCAGAGACTAATAATACACAGTGAATACAGTGCGGTAAAATAAGAATAATACATGCAGTCAATACAAAACAAACTATACCGACACCATATAAGATGAACAGCATATAGTCAATACTCTTGTAGAAGTTATAATACTCTTGTACCAGAAAGGAGATTTCATAAGCTTTAAAACACAAATAGGACGGCGTCCATCGTATACATTTCTACTATAAATATCGAGAATCTTGCTGAATTGAGTCCAATATCTGCTATTTACTAGCATAAAAAGTACATTTTATTTACTCCTACCACTCACACCAAAAACATACCTTCGGCGAAATATATTGTATAAGGTATATATGATCTAACAATTTCTCTATTGTAAGTATATAACACCATTTATGTAACCGAAATTGAAAAGGTAAAAGAAACAAGTGTATGCACTATAAACTGGGAACTATTCGTAAGGAAACTTTTCAACGAATAACACGTTTTGCTGGTGTAAAAAACTACGAAACCACCCGCATCCATATAAAATGTATTGTTTCCAGTATTTCAGCCAGTTGCTGTAAACGATGATAACGGTAAAGTCATATATCCTGATATCCTGTATCGTAAAAAATAATTTCTGTCAGGGGAAATTAAAGCAATCAGCAAATACATTGAAATCAAGTTAAATACAAACTAGCTGGATGAAGATAATTTTGGATCAACTTGACACATTAGATAAAAATATACATACATTTCAAAAGATCGCAACCAAGCATTTTTTATTTAATCCCTGGTTGCACAGGATGAGTATAATGTACAATATGTGGTGTGTGAATCTGAAGGGGACGCCATGTACAGCGCACTATACGCACTGTATTGATAGTGGCTGCTGACCAGCTTCTGTGGTGCTGAAATCTGGAGCTCTGTCTCCTCGGATTTCTGCTACAACTTCGCGGATTATTACGCCTATATGGATAAATAACACGACGCCTGTCTTTTAAAAATATATATTTAAAATGCAAAAGTCTATATCAAAATGGAGGGAGAAGAGCTCTATAGCCGTGTTCCTTTAATATGGATATAATAATAAGAGCACGGTGTTTCCATCACCAGTCCGAGGTATACGTTAGGGATGCTGTTATGTGTGTCGTAAGACTAAGAATAGTCTGCTAGCATGTTACATACAGTACATAGAAACCGAAATATAGGAAGTCTGTAGGGGTTTAAGAGAAAAAAAAGAATATTGCTTTTCATTATATATCACAATATGGATTGTTATTGTATTTACTCTACACTGCCTATGTAAGATCTATACATAGAGCTACCTACACTTCTGTAACGTTATTAGTACTTCCCAATGAAGAAGTTGGTTATTGATTGTGTATGTACAATTATAACACATCTTTCGAAAAGATGAAACAACAATTTCAGTGCTAATTAGTTACACAGCCACATAATTTTAGTCAATAGTTGTAATGTACTTAGGTATGCTTATATTAAAAATATGCAGCGATGCGTACTCCCCCCCCCGACACACCCACAATAATGTATATGTATACACACACACACAATGTTTATGAATTAATGTTCATATTTATAGTAACATTTTCTAAACAAAATCTCAGAGTTAAACGGTGTAACATGTAACTATATTGCAGGATCAATTATCTTCATTCACACATAAACGAACTTGATAATCAGTGGTTGGAAAGAGTAGCAGGTGTGCATTTAGAGTTGCACCGCAGAGAATGCAGTACTTACCAGACAATACAATACAATACATAAACTATGGTTAATGTGGCAATAATAGGAGGGATGCTTCTAATAGCCAACAAGCTAACACACGTTTAGTAGAGTCATGTGGTAGATTCAGAGATGGGTGAAAGAATGGTTCGTGTGAAGCCTTAGAAATATATAATTAATGAGTATATCTCTTCTATAGCCTTAAAAAAATCGACATAATTAGTTATCTACTAAGCATTGTATTGTTTTTTTAAACGCAAAACTGTCCCTACACCCGTTTTTCTGATCAATATGGTACCTTACACTACATGCTATCACAAACACAGGCATTGACGAAAAGCATATTTCTCATGTAGGTTTAGATAGTTTTTGTGCAAAACAAGCAGTTTAGATCACATACTTACAGGTAAATATCGATATGTACTTTAAAACAAAACAAAACAAAACCCATGAGCACCCTGGCACCGGGTAAGGTGGTTGAATTGTTGCTTTTCACCAAAGTGTACATATTCTTTGTGAAACGCCTAACGTTTGTATACCAAACAATGTCGTTGTGCCCCGCACAGAGATCTCAACACAAGTTTATTGACTTTAGTCATACTGCAGCTTTGTGTATAGTCACTCCAGCTTGAATGCAGACAACCCACCCCCGCCAGCTGCCCTCCTGCGCTGGTCTACTGTATGCTCAGTACTACCTCTCTTTATTTTAGCATTTCCCAATGTCTGTGTTTGTGATAGCATGTAGTGTAAGGTACCATATTGATCAGAAATACGGGTGTAGGGACAGTTTTGCGTTTTAAACCCCCCCCCCCCCCCCAATACAATGCTTAATAGATAACTAATTATGTAGATTTTTTAAGGCTATAGAACAGATATACTCATTAATTTATATTTTGCTTACATTATTTTAATAACTAGAAATTAAGCAGTATCATTTATAATTGATACTGCTGTAAGGTTTTATTAAAAAATAAAAATTTAAATGCAAATACGAATTGTATAGTCTTCACCCTGCTCTGTGGTCAGGTTATATGTGGGGTTGTAATGCCAGTGTCAGTTTACAAGCACATACATATAATGTGTGTAGATGCTGCTGGACATTGGGAAAGTCACCCTGGTGATTGTATGTAAGTGCTGGCACTGGCAGCATATATTTCATGACCTGAAAGAGAAAACTGCATTTGTACATGTTTCAGATAGGAATCTTATGGCTTATTTCTGTGGAGCTTGTCTTATAGTGTACCCTACTGTACATCAAATAAGAACCATGCAGAGGAACACTTCATTGTATTAAAAAGGAACTTTTTCAATTACCTCTTCTTCTCCTTCAGTGACATACAGTAATACCCTTTACTCTGTCTGTTTAATTTACATAGGATGTCAGTAAGTGGCGAAAACAAATTAAATGAATTATACTATATGGTTAATTTACAAACCACATAACCTGCTGACACCCAATGCTTATATTCTATGAGCACCTGTCCTTACATAGGCACCAAGTGCTTTTCATGGTACATGTCTGCTTCATGATCAGTGTAACACCCCTTACTAACAATCTGTGGCTAGTTATACAGCTTGGTGGATACTATGGAAAATATACAAGTTGGATATAGTAAAAATATCATATTGAAGTAGAACTTTCCACCAATTCTAATCACTCCAATTAAAGTTTTTCATTTGTAACTCACTGTTCAGGAGCAACACATATTAACACTTATTTTCATATTTACTTTCATCCCTATGGTGTTTTGTTTCAATGTAATTAATTTCCTACCTTCACTTTTCACTACTTTACCTCTCACTACTTTATCTCTAACCTCATTACCTCTCACTAATTTACCCCTGCTCTTTTCAGCAGCCTCTCTCGCTAACCTACTTTCACCTTTTCACTATATATTTTTTTACTTTTGTGTTGCCCTGGGGTCACTCAGCTGCTTCATTTTGGGGGGTCCCGCTCCCAGGATTTGTACCCCCCAAAATGTTAGGGACTTTCCCGACTAATGAGGTCACCTGGACGCAGTGGGAAGCCATTACTTATGGCCATAACTATGCGAAGAACCTCGCTCAAAATGCAAAATTTTATTGCAATGATTATTATTAAAAAATTGGTAATGTTTGAATTGTGCACCCGCAAACTTTTTCTTTGTATGCAGTTCTACTGAAAGGTCTCCGCAGGGTCGCACCTCTTATTACTGGTGTGCACCCCAGGACCTCTCCCCTGTAACTCACTGTTCAGCTTAGTCTCATGTCTTACATAAATCATGAGAATCAGGGGTTGTAGGAACTATATACATTACATATGTTATTTTTGAGTGTTTGTCAACTTTTATTACATGGGTCAAAAGTAAGCTTAATAATATACTTTACCACAGAAGTACAAAATATGTCCCTTTATAATAAGACCTGATGCCATTGAGCTCATGCACCTAACCTTAATTTAGCAAAGAACACCCTTCATATGCCCAACTCTTCCTAACAATCGGTGCAATCTTTTACACCCCTGCAAATATACGTGCCTACCCATAAAACACTATATCCAGGCATGTGACATCACCATTTGTACTTGTGTTCACATTTGTTTGGTTCATATATGATCTTAGTATTGTAATAAGTAAATATTTTACATTATATATTGTTATTAATTCTGTCCATGTACTAAGTTAGGCACGTTCATCTGCAGTGCGTATATTTGCCCAGTCCTTGCTTGGGTTTCCTCCCACAATCCAAAAATATACCGGTATGTTAATTGGCTCCCATCAAAAAATGTAACCCTAGTGTGTATATGTGTGTGTATATGGGGTAGGAAACATAGATTGTAAGCTCCTCTGGGACAGGAGTGAATGGCCAAATATTATCTGTAAAGCACTGCAAAATATGTGCACTACATAAACAACTGATAATAAATGATAATAATAGTAAAATGTTCAATAAAAATACCACAGTATAAAGTGCTGCACATTATTTACAATACTCAGACATAGATATATTTTACAAACATAGGACCTGATTCAGAGAAGGATGGAGCCCCTTTGGCATCTTCATAAAGCTGAAGAAGTCATTGGGTTATGTAGCATGAATAGATTTAGAAATATCAACTATGTCACATACTGTAGATGACGCAACAAAGTCTAATCACCTCAAGTTCTGTCTATAGTAGGTATGAAAGCTTAATAGTATCAATGCTAATGTCAATATTATTTATATAATAATAATAATAATAATAATAATAATAATATTTTATATTATTATTATTATTATTATTATCTGGAAAGGAGTAGGGATGTTTAAATACACCAGTGATGGCAGTAATAACTTTCTGATTAAAGACTGAGAAATGTCACTGTACTCAGAACAGTTGGGCACCATAAAAAAAAGAAAAAAGCTCTTCTTTTCAGTTTGTCCAGGTCTTAATTCTAAATTATCACCTCATTGATCGCCACAGATAATCACAGGAAAGGGGATGAGGCTGCTGGTCATGACTAAAATGAGCAGGAATATACTTTATGTTTACGAAATGTTTCAGAAATCAGAATTTGAACATGAGATGGAAAAGCATCTTTGAATGCATTCCATTTTCGTATGCTTAAAGCACCCCATACTAGTATACACTTATTCTTTTGTTGGTAGTCAATAAAATATGAATAAAATCTAACTCTCTCTGCAAATGTTATATCTGCCCCCCCCCCCTGCAGTGCACATGATTTTGCCCAATTGCTAACAAACTTGCTGCTGCGATCAACTCAGAATTACCCCCTATGGGGGTCATTCCGAGTTGATCGCTCACTAGCAGTTTTTAGCAGCCATGCAAACACTAAGCTGCCGCCCTCGGAGTGTATATTAGCTTAGCAGAAGTGCGAACAAAAGGATCGCAGAGCGGCTACAAAAAAAATTGTGCAGTTCTGAGTAGCTTCAGACCTACTCAGCGCTTGCGATCACTTCAGCCCATTCAGTTCCGGATTTAACGTCAAAAACACGCCCTGCGTTCGCCCAGCCACGCCTGCATTTTTCCTGGCACGCCTGCTTTTTTTTTTAACACTCCCTGAAAATGGTCAGTTGACACCCAGAAACGCCCACTTCATGTCAATCACTCTGCGGCCAGCAGTGCGACTGAAAAGCTTTGCTAGACTGTGTGTGAAACGTCATCGGCCGTTGAGAAAGTACGTCGCGCGTGCGCACTGCGCCGCATGAGCAGAAGTGCCGTTTTTTTCAGTAATCGCACTGCAGCAAACATTTTCAGCTAGCGATCAACTCGGACTGACCCCCTATATTCGAATAAGAGGATAGTAGCATGTATGACAAATTGTTTTAATCCACACTGAAAAATAAGGTCTCACCACCAACTTATATAGTCACTATATATTGCCATACATTGTATGCCAGTCACTTAAGGCTCTTGCAAGTCTAGTGATGTCACAAGAGTATAACAATACAGTAGGTTTAATGTAGAAGTGAAAGTCTACCAACAGGCCTCCTAGTGTCTCAGCAACAAATAACTTGCAAGGGTGGAGCTACTGTAGGAGGAATTTACTGTGTAACTAAGATTGTTTTTGTCCCACAGATACCAAATTAAGTCATTGTCACCTGACCATATTTAAGAACCTGAAATCTCACTTTACGTATTTATATAAAAGGGCCGCCTACCAAACTCAAGTGTAATACCTTTCCGGATTTGGGATCGTCACACCTACATTAAACAATCCCTACATTTCAACTAAATATGTCTGTCACTGACCTAGGTTGGGGGTGTTGGGAACTCAGGGGTTCTTCCGATGGTAAGGAAGAGGAACCACAGCTGGGTCGGAACAGGGATGGCCTGATATAGGTCTTCCTCATACAGGACTCTGACAGTAAGGCTTGGTGAAAATATTGAAGAACTTTATTGCAGGAAGGGAGCAACACAATGTCACATAGCAGCGAGGGAACTTACGGGGGAATGTTCAGGCCTATAGAAGAACTTGTAAGCAAAGTTAAAGATGCTAATAAATAAAGTACTTGTGAGAGATGGTGAAAGACACTGAGAACGATGCTTTTAAAGATACTGGTGATTAAAGAGCTTGTGAGCGATGTAAAAGATACTGGTGACTGAAGAACTTGTGAACGATGTTTTTAAAGATACTGATGATTTGAAGAACTTGTGAACGGTGTTTAAAGACACTGAAGATTTGTAGAATTTGAGAGCGGTGTTTAAAGACACTGATGACTTGTAGAACTTGAGAGCGGTGTTTAAAGACACTGATGATTTGTAGGACTTGAGAGCGGTGTTAAAGACGCTGATGACTTGTAGAACTTGTGAGCGGTGTTTGAAGACACTGATGATTTGTAGAACTTGTGAGCGGTGTTTTAAAGACACTGATGATTTGTAGAACTTGAGAGCGGTGGTTAAAGACACTGATGATTTGTAGAACTTGAGAGCGGTGGGTAAAGACACTGATGATTTGTAGAACTTGAGAACGGTGGTTAAAGACACTGATGACCTGTAGAACTTGAGAGCGGTGTTTAGCCCGCGGCCCACGCTGACTCCGAGAAGCGCTGGTGACTGGACCGCAGAGGAACACACCAGCCGCTGGGAACGCTGGAAACAGTACAGCAACTGGCACCTGAAAATGCCGGAGACACTGGAGTACAACTATAGAGAGAAACGCCGGGAACAAGAGCACTGGCATCCACTTCAGGGGAAAAGATGATACTCAGGTGCCGAGGCTCTGCCCGGCGTCTGACTTTGAATCTCCCACCTCCACTTGATTGGCGGAACAGTCTGATGACGTCACCCGCTCCCCGCCCACGTGATGCCGGGTGTCATGGTGGCGCCCCTGCCCCGGGGAACCGCCGGGAGCCACGTCAGCCAGACGCCGGAGCCCGTGGACCACCGAAGGCGGAGGCCGCAACACAGACCAGCAGGCACGCAGGGGTAAGCGCGGCGAACGCCACCTCTGGCATGTGTCAGTACCCCCTCCTCCAGGAGTGGCCCCCGGACACTTTCCAGGTTTTGTTGGATGTCTGGAATGGAAGATCCGCACCAGTCGGGGAGCCATAACTTCAGTAGCCTTGACCCAGCTCCTCTCCTCGGGGCCAAAACCTTTCCACTCCACCAAATACTGTAGATTCTTGTGAAGATAACGAGAGTCAAGAATAGCTTTGATTTCAAAGTCCATTCCAGCTTCAGTCTCTGCAGAGGTTGGCCTCGGGGACTTTGAATGGAACCGGTTTAAAATAAGGGGGCGAAGGAGGGAGACATGGAAGGAATTTGGTATCCGGAGGTGGGAAGGCAATCCCAATTTGCAGACAACCGGGTTCAGGACCTGTAACACGGGGTAAGGACCAATAAACCTCGGAGCGAACTTTATAGAGGGCACCCTTAACCGAAGATTGCGGGTAGAGAGCCATACCCTGTCACCAACCTTGTATTGGGGAGCTGCTCGTCGCTTCCTATCCGCAAAGAACTTATAGCGGCCAGAGACTCTCTTGAGGTTAGCATGGACTCGACTCCAAATTTGACTGAAGTGCCGGAGAGTAGAGGCTGCAGCAGGAACATCCTCTGGAGGACAAATGGGTAATTCTGGAACTTGGGGATGAAATCCATAATTAATGAAAAATGGGGACTCACCAGTCGAAGAGTGGTACAGATGATTATGGGCAAACTCGGCCCATGGCAACAGTTCCACCCAATCATCTTGCGAGGGAGAAAGATAAACACGGAGAAAAGTCTCTAAATCTTGATTGACGCGTTCAGTTTGCCCATTGGTTTGTGGATGGTAAGCGGATGAAAACTTGAGTTTTATTTGTAAGGCCATACATAGGGCTCTCCAGAATCTTGCAGTGAACTGTACCCCCCGATCAGAGACGATTTCCTGTGGTAACCCATGCAGGCGGAAATGTTCCCGGATAAATAACAAAGCCAACTTGGGAGCTGATGGTAACCCGGTCAAAGGTACAAAATGTGCCATCTTACAGAAACGGTCAATAATTCAGTGACAAAGTCCATAGAGATATGAGTCCAAGGCCTCTTAGGAATGGAAAGTGGATGCAACAACCCCGCAGGAGGCAGATGAAGAATTTTGTGCTGAGCACACTGAGGACATGAATTGACATAACCTTGAATATCCTTTTTCATAGTGTCCCACCAGTAAGATCTTCGTAGAAACTCCCACATCTTTTGAACTCCAGGATGACCGGAAAACTTGGAAATATGAGCCCACTGCAACAACCTTGGTCGGAATTTAGCTGGCACAGACATTCTCCCAGGAGGAGGACCCAGAGCGGTGGGAGCCGCTGACATAGAAACTGGACTGAGAATCAAAGCTTTCTCAATGGAATTCTCCTCATCCGAAGCCGTCAAGGAACGGGATAAGGCATCAGCCTTGGTGTTAAAAGTCCCAGCCCGGTACTTAATAACAAACGAGAATCAGGTAAAGAAGAGCGCCCATCTAGCTATTCAAGCACTGGGCCTTCTTGAGGTACAGCAAATTCTTGTGATCAGTGAAAATTGTAATTAGGTGTTTAGCACCTTCCAAAAGATATCTCCATTCCTCCAAGGCAGATTTTATTGCCAAAAGCTCTTTGTCTCCAATGGTGTAATTCCATTCAGCAGGAGAGAACTTGCAAAAATGGAAACCACATGGATGTAACTTCCCGTCTGGAGCGTACTGCGAAAGCACGGCACCTATGCCTACCGTGGAAGCATCAACCTCCAAAAAGAATGGTTTTGAAAAATTTGGTTGTTGAAGTACCGGAGCGGACATAAAGGCTGCCTTCAACTGAGCGAACGCTGCTACAGCTTCAGAGAACCAATGACTTGGGTCAGAACCCTTCTTGGTTAGGGCAGTAATAGGTGCCACAATGGTAGAGAATCCCTTTATGAATTTCCGGTAGTAATTTGCAAAACCCAGAAATCGTTGTACTGCTTTCAAGGAAAGAGGCTGAGTCCAGTCCCGAATGGCAGTGAGTTTCTCCGGATCCATACGAAGCTCCGTGCCTGAAATGATGTAACCAAGAAATGGAACAGAAGGGACCTCAAAGGTACATTTGGAAATCTTGCCATAAAGATGATTCTCTCGCAATCGAAGAAGTACCTCTTTGACCTGTATTCTGTGCTCTGTGAGATTCTTAGAAAATATCAGAATATCATCCAAATATACCACTACACTTAGGTATAGCATATCCCGAAAGATTTCATTAATGAATCCCTGGAAGACGGCTGGGGCGTTGCTGAGGCCAAACGGCATTACCAGATACTCGTAATGCCTGTCCCTGGTATTGAAGGCCGTCTTCCATTCGTCCCCCTGTCGGATATGTATCAAATTATAAGCTCCCCTTAAGTCGAGCTTGGTGAAGACTCGGGCTCCGCGAACTCTGTCAAAAGCTCCGTGATGAGCGGCAACAGATACTTATTCTTAATGGTGACATCATTTAGACCACGATAGTCAATACATGGTCTCAGCCCTCCGTCCTTCTTCTTCACAAAAAAGAACCCTGCCCCCGCCGAAGAGGTAGAGGGGCGAATTAATCCTTTCTGCAGATTAGACTTGATATAGTCCGACTTAGCTTGGGTCTCGGGTAATGATAAGGGATAAGTGCGACCCCGAGGTAGCATTTTCCCCGGAATGAGCTCAATGGGGCAGTCCCAGGGTCTATGCGGTGGTAACTGATCGGCCGCCTGTTCCTAGAACACGTCTGAAAACTCCCGATAGGCCTCCGGAATGAGCCCTTCATCTGACTTGGAAGTTACATGGAGCGGGTAGACAGGAGTGAGACAATTTGAATGACAAAATGGACTCCAAGATATTATTTGTGTCGAACTCCAGTCGACGTGAGGGTTGTGAATTTTAAGCCAAGGAAGGCCGAGAACAAGATCGTGGGGCATCTCCCGAATCACTAGGAACTCCAGGCGTTCTTGATGCAGAGCTCCCACTTGCAGCTTGATTGGCACTGTACAACTTGAAATCAGACCGGTAGAAATGTGGGTACCATTGATAGCAGTCAACGTAATAGGTCGTTCGACCGACCGTAACTGAAAACCCAGATTCTGGGCACAGGAAAGGGAAATAAAATTCCCTGCAGCCCCTGAGTCCAGCAGAGCCTTAACGGGTTTGGCTATTGACTCAGAAAACAGAGACACGGAGAGTAAACAGTCCACTGTTGGAGAAGGTTTAGAAGAAACCCCTAGCTCGACTCCTCCGGAACAAGCTAGGACTGCCCGTTTCCCGGGCGAGACTTGCAAAACTTGAGAAAATGATCCGCGGCTCCACAGTAGAGGCAGAGTCTACCCTCACGATGACGCTGACGTTCCTCTGGGGACAGCTGAGATCGATTAATCTGCATGGGTTCGTCAGGACTCGGAGTAACCGTTTGCTTAGACGGAAGAGATCGGACCCTTGATCGATCTGACCGACTACGTTCGCCACCTCGTTCCTGCATGCGAAGATCCACCTTTACACAAAGCGAGATCAACTGTTCTAAGGAATCTGGCAAATCTCTAGTGATCAACTCGTCCTTTAGACGATCGGAGAGCCCGTTCCAAAAGGCAGCCCGGAGGGCATCATTATTCCAGCGCAGTTCAGAGGCTATGGTCTGAAAATGAATCACATACTGTCCCACTGAACGAGAGCCTTGTCGGACACGGAGCAAGTCTGCAGAGGCAGCGGTCGTCCTGCCGGGCTCATCAAAGATCCTCCGGAATGACATAATGAAGTTGGTGTAACTAAAAACCAACAGATCAGATCGCTCCCATAACGGAGACACCCAATCCAACGCTGAACCCTCAAGCAAGGAAATAATGTATGCCACCTTGGACCGATCAGTAGGGAAGTTATGTGAAAGGAGTTCAAAATGTACCTCACACTGATTGAGGAAACCACGGCAATTCTTTGGATTCCCGTTATAACGAGAAGGAGTAGGGAGCTGAAGTCGTGACCTGGTTCCAGACAAGGATGGAACATTACTAGAGACAGCCACTGGAGCGGATACTGGAACTGGGGCCGGAACTACTGAAGCCAGAGAAGTCTGAATTTGATCCAGCCGGCCAGATAATTCCTGGAGATAATGCATCACCTGGCTCTGTGCTGCTTCCTGACTTTGAATTCGGGAAACCAGGTCCTGGATGGTACTTGCCTCTGGGTTCCGATCCCCCGGGTCCATGAGGCCTGAGTATACTGTCACTGACCTAGGTTGGGGGTGTTGTGAACTCGGGGGTTCTTCCGATGGTAAGGAAGAGGAACCACAGCTGGGTCGGAACAGGGATGGCCTGATATAGGTCTTCCTCATACAGGACTCTGACAGTAAGGCTTGGTGAAAATACTGAAGAACTTTATTGCAGGAAGGGAGCAACACAATGTCACATAGCAGCGAGGGAACTTACGGGAGAATGTTCAGGCCTATAGAAGAACTTGTAAGCAAAGTTAAAGATGCTAATAAATAAAGTACTTGTGAGAGATGGTGAAAGACACTGAGAATGATGCTTTTAAAGATACTGGTGATTAAAGAGCTTGTGAGCGATGTAAAAGATACTGGTGACTGAAGAACTTGTGAACGATGTTTTTAAAGACACTGATGATTTGAAGAACTTGTGAACGGTGTTTAAAGACACTGAAGATTTGTAGAATTTGAGAGCAGTGTTTAAAGACACTGATGACTTGTAGAACTTGAGAGCGGTGTTTAAAGACACTGATGATTTGTAGGACTTGAGAGCGGTGTTAAAGACGCTGATGACTTGTAGAACTTGTGAGCGGTGTTTGAAGACACTGATGATTTGTAGAACTTGTGAGCGGTGTTTTAAAGACACTGATGATTTGTAGAACTTGAGAGCGGTGGTTAAAGACACAGATGATTTGTAGAACTTGAGGGTGGTGGTTAAAGACACTGATGATTTGTAGAACTTGAGAGCGGTGGGTAAAGACACTGATGATTTGTAGAACTTGAGAACGGTGGTTAAAGACACTGATGACCTGTAGAACTTGAGAGCAGTGTTTAGCCCGCGGCCCACGCTGACTCCGAGAAGCGCTGGTGACTGGACCACAGAGGAACACACCAGCCGCTGGGAACGCTGGAAACAGTACAGCAACTGGCACCTGGAAATGCCGGAGACACTGGAGTACAACTACAGAGAGACACGCCGGGAACAAGAGCACTGGCATCCACTTCAGGGGAAAAGACGATACTCAGGCGCCGAGTCTCTGCCCGGCGTCTGACTTTGAATCTCCCGCCTCCACTGGATTGGCGGAACAGTCTGATGACGTCACCCGCTCCCCGCCCACGTGATGCCGGATGTCATGGCGGCGCCCCTGCCCCGGGGGAACCGCCGGGAGCCACGCCAGCCAGACGCCGGAGCCCGTGGACCACCGAAGGCGGAGGCCGCAACACAGACCAGCAGGCACGCAGGGGTAAGCGCGGCGAATGCCGCCTCTGGCGTGTGACAATGTCCTTAAATGTTTTCGACCAAATACATAATGGGATATCAACCTTTTTTTATTAGCTCTTAATATTTTTATAGCCTGTCATTTTGCTTTGTAGGTCCTTATTCATTATTGATTTACTAATTTTTCACATTGTATGTTGAGTTATATGTTGAACTTTTTAATAATAATACTTCTGAGATCTAAGTATAGCTAATACTATTTGGATATTATTATCAATTTTTCAAATTTTTCTGGGAGATATTTTTGCTTCAAAAATATTAATTTTATTGGAGACGGCAAACTTTACTCCCTTTTTATGGATAGCTTCCAATTTTAGATTAAAGTAGTCAACTTACACATGTTAGTTTCCTTAGATTTCGCTATTACTCTTATCTTCTTTTCATGCTATATCTTCTTATTTTTAGTTCTGTTTCTTCCCCATCTTCATCTTTTGTAGAACATTTTGCATTTCTTTTCAGTTTTTATTGGGGTTGATTCAGAATTGCGCACAAGTACTAACCACAACCCTGACATGGCCACACCCCTTCCCCTGACACAGACCGCTCAACTGTTCTTGGGGACCAGCCGTGGACAAGGTGGTGCTTGATTGGAGTGCCTGCTGATATCACTTTTGTATTGCCCTGCTTCCGGTACACAGCCATGATCTTTGTCTGCTGACCTTGGGGATTACAGTAACTGAAGTCGTGTTGAAGCTGCCTAAGGGATTTGTGGGCACACATCCTGCACACCCCACGTGCACACTTATGTATTTACCGATATACATAGTTGCACACACCTGAGCAACCAAACTGCCCCGATCAAAACGCTTTTTGAAATAGCCATAATTATTATCATCCTTCATTGAAATCAGATGGATTGTTGTGTATGCACATCTCAGAATAGCCCACAATTTTGATTATGTAACCTTGAGGCGCCCTCACTAAATTTAGCCTCCATAAATGCCCTGTTGTCATCTGGTTGTGCTGATTCAACCACAAGTGACTGAAATGTGTTCAACTCTAAATCATAAGTAAATGCGTGCACTCAGGTACAAAGAATATTTCCCTTTTCTGTCCAAAAGAGTGAATCAATTGTGTATGTTTCTCCATCTCTTTAGCAAACTTCCAATATTTTATATGTGATTTTTTCCCCATATTCACTCTTTGATGACACCCATCTATATTGCTTTGCATTTGTAATTTCCTCTCTGGTTCTTTCTTGATGTCTATATATATGCTTTTATGATTTATTTAAATCTGCAACTCTTTGGTTATTGTTATTTGTTCATCTCTTCATATGTCTTTTGCTCTCTGATCCCATGATCTGATTTAGTTGGAGTTCAATCTCATATTGTGAATTGGGATTTCTAAAGTGATTACCAAAAAGTGGATTATGAATAGTCTTTGCCATATATTTTTATACATACTGTTCAAGTGACTAATATACATGTAAAGGTTTTTTTTCATAAGTAGTCAGAAATCTCGAAGGGTGAATGAATCAATATTTTGTACATTACCCTTAATATTAGGGTAAATGTTCACCTCAGATCCACTGAGAAGCAATGATTTACAAAAGTGGCCACTTTGTAAACATGTTTGTGTTCCAAAGCCAGTCCTGCTGAATTTATTCATCTTTCTCTTTAGATTTCCACTGTACAGAACAGTTTCAGCAACCTTTATTTACATCAGTACAACCTCTTTGTAATTACTAGAGATGAGCGGGTTCTGCTCAGAGAACCGAACCCTATCGAACTGCGCTACCTGAGCCCGGATCCGAGTCCGGCTCGGGTTTTCCCGCCTGACTTGGAAACCAGAACAAGGCAAAACGTCATCATCCTGCTGTCGGATTCTTGCGGGGTTTGGATACCATATAAGGAGCCGCGTGTTGCCACCATTTTCACTACAGTCCTGGAGAGTGTAGTGAGAGGACGTGTCTCCGTCTTCAGTGTCTGTGCGGGCGGAAAGTGGGCTGGCGATTCCAGTGCTGTCTTGTGCTGCTCAGTCCAGTGTAGTGTCTTAGCTGCACCAGTCAGTCCAGTGACCAGTCACAGTGCTGGTATCCTCTGCTGCCATATGTCCAGTGCTGCTGTATAATAAGTCCCTTACAGTGTTGCTGTGTTGTCCTGCATCAGACCAGTGGTAGTGTCAGGAGCGGTTCTTGGTGCGGGCAAGCAGTGCCTGCGCCCGGGGTGCTGCGGCCTGGGAGCGCGGTCGCAGTCACCCCGCAGACACCGCCGCCTACCTGCACCCCGCTACATGCTCCCCGGCTGCAGCAGACGCCGTGGGCTGTGTGGGCGTCCGCTGCAGCCGGCTCCAGTGACAGACACTAGAGATCAGTATTGACCTCCTGTGTCTGTGCGGCGCTGCTATGGGAGAAACGTCATGACGTCTCTCCCATAGAGAGGAGGCGGCGGCCAGACGGAGCAGCAGGAGCAGCGGTCAGGAAGCAGGAGCGGGGCAGTGGTAAGTATTGTGTTTTTTAATGTTTGTGTGTGTTTGACAGGGGGCACAGCAACAGGGGGCACAGCAGCAGAGGGCACAACTATGGGCACAGCAGCAGAGGGCACAACTATTTGGAGCACAGCAATAGGGGGCATAGCAGAAAAGGGCACAACAGAGGGCACAGTAGCAGAGGGCACAACTATTGGGGGTACAGCGACAGGGGACACAACTATTGGCGGCACAGCAACAGGGGGCACAGCAGCAGAGGCCACAACAGGGGGCACAGCAGCAGAGGGCACAACTATTGGGGTCACAGCAACAGGGGACACAACAACTGGGGCAAATCTACTGGGGGCAAAGAAACAGGGGGCACAGCAGCAGAGGGCACAACTATTGGGGGTACAGCAGCAGAGGGCACAACAGGGGGCACAGCAGCAGAGGGCACAACTATTGGGGGCACAGTGACAGGGGACACTACTACTAGGGGCAAAGCAACAGGGGGTACAACTACTGGGGAAAATCTACTGGGGGCAAAGCAACAGGGGGCACAGCAACAGAGGGCACAACTACTGGGGCAAAGCAACAGAGGGCACAACTACTGTGGGCAAAGCAACAGGGGGCACAGCTACAGGGAGCACAGCTATAGGGGGCAAATCAACTGAGGGGCACAATACTTGGGGCAAATCTTAGGGCATAACTGTGGCCACGCCCCTCCCCTATGAAGCCACGGCCATACCTTTTGACGCACACCTCCGGCGCGTACAAATTGTTTTGCCGCGGGGGGGGGGGGGGGCACCAGTGGAAACTTTCGCACTGGGCGCCACAAGGTGTAGAACCGGCCCTGGGTAGTGTCCTGTGCATCAGTCAGTCCAGTGACCAGTCACAGTGCTGGTGTCCTCTGCTGCCATATGTCCAGTGATGTTGTATAATTAGTCCCTTACAGTGTCGCTGTGTTGTCCTGCATCAGACCAGTGGTAGTGTCCTGTGCTGCATATTATTTACTCCAAATAAAGGGGTTATTAACATTTAATACAAATATCATTTTTACAGGGTTTGCCCTGTGTGGTGTAGGGGTACGCTCACCTGTGCTGCATATTATTATAATAGCTCCAAATATAAGGGTTATTATTATCCAAATTAATTTTACAGGCTTTGCCGTGTGTGTGTGTGTGTGTGTGGTTTAGGGGTATACTTCTCCTGTGCCACCAATATTGTGCGTGTATTACATCTGGGCAAATCTCAGCACGTCCCATGTTGTTTGTGACGCACACTTGTGTCGCTTAGCCTAGTCATACAGCTACCTAATTGCACCTCTTTTTCTTCTTTGCATGATGTGCTGTTTGGGGCCTAGTTTTTGAAGTGCCATCCTGTCTGCAACTGCAGTGCCACTCCTAGATGTGCCAGGTGTTTGTGCTGCGCACTTGTGTTGCTTAGCTTAGTCATACAGCTACCTCATTGCACCTCTTTTTCTTCTTTGCATGATGCTGTTTGGGGCCTATTTTTTAAATCTGCCATCCTATCTGCCACTGCAGTGCCATTCCTAGATGGGCCAGGTGTATGTGCAGCACACTTGTGTTGCTTAGCTTAGTCATACAGGGACCTTGGTGGAACCTTTTGGCCTAAAAACAATATTGTGAGGTGTTCAGAATGGACTCGAAATGAGTGGAAATTAATGTTATTGAGGTTAATAATACTGTAGGATCAAAATTACCCCCAAATTCTGTGATTTTAGCTGTTTTTATGTTCCCCCCCCCCATAATCATCCAGATCCAAAACCAAAACCATAACCAAAACACGAAGGGTGGTTTTGGCAAAACCATTTCAGATCCGAAACACGATGATGGAACCAGAACCAAAACCAAAACACAAAACCCGAAAAGTGCCCACCGCACATCTCTAGCACTTACTGACTTGTATCTAAAGCATTCTCTGCCTCAATAATATGCTGCCTTCTCTATTTCCCCATATATACTGTCATACCCAGAGGTATTGTCTTTCAGAGATTTTAGGACCTGCAACGTTCATTACACATGTTTTTGCCAATTCTTCTTGACAATTCATTACCAGGACCATCTGGCAGTGCAGAATCATTCATCAAGCTAACATTATTCTTTGGCAAATTCACTATTTACATTGACCTACCATCTTGTTCTCTTGTATAGACAACTGGTTATCTTGTTGAGCTTTAGTTTGGTTGTCTATATGCCAGTTTTTGCAGTCTCTTTCAAGGTTTCATATTCCTCAATGCTCTTATCCATTACTGCCAGTAGCATTCCTGGCTTCTTACAAGAGGTGACATGTCTTTCTGTGACAATATTATTAGTATGTTTACTGAGATCTGAGTCGCTGACAACTATAGTCATCTTAATGATTGAGAATATTCTCACACTAGGATGCTTTCTTTACTGTATTTTATGACAGTCACTATGATACTCTCAGCATTTTATGTGGGTCACTAGAATGCTTTTTGTATATTATGGCACTTACTATTATATCCTCTGTATTCTACATTGGTCATTGGGGTGCTCTCTGTATTAGTTAGCTCTTGTATTATATATTGGTCACTAGGATGCTCTATGTACTGTATATTGGTCACTAGAATGCTTTCTGTATTGTGTGACAGGAAAAGATTATTCCATTTATAGTGTATAACAGTCTTTGGAATGCTCTCTGTATTGTATATAGGTCAGTAAATGCATGCCTTGTAAATAGGTCCCTAAGTTCGGATGGTGTAATGGTTTGCATTACTGCCTCACAGCACTGAGGTCATGGGTTCAATTCCCACCATGGCCCTAACTGTGTGGAGTTTGTATATTCTCCCCGTACTTGCGTGGGTTTCCTCCGGGTACTCCGGTTTCCTCCCACAATCCAAAAATATACTGGTAGGTTAATTGTCTCTCAAAAAATAAATAAAATAAAATTAACCCTAGTGTGAATGTGTGTGTATGTATATGTATATGTGATAGGGAATATAGATTGTAAGCTCCACTGGGGCAGGGACTGATGTGAATGGCCAAATATTCTCTGTAAAGCGCTGCGGAATATGTGTGCGCTATATAAATAACTGGTAATAAATAAATAAATAATAAAAGTTCCTGTCTTGTGTAAAGGTCTATAAAATGTCTGCTTTTGTTGTGGCTCTGCCTACCAGTGCTTGTTGCAGTGGCCTCCCCTAGGGATAAGAGTGTGCTAACCATGCTTTCTTGTGTGTTAAGCCTGTCTACAGTTGATTTGGTTCTGCGTAGGTGAGGGCCACTTAGTTCCCAGTCCATCTCTGCATCTGTCTTCAGTATTTTTCTTGTTGCTCGGCAAAGCACTCTCTTCAAGAACCTCTTTTTCTTCCAGAGAGTTTTCGTTTTAATTTGTATTTAATTTTGTATTTCAAACATTTAAAATTGTTTACCTTGTCCATGTGACACATATTTAAGATAGACAGTTCACTCTGTAAGTTTCCATCAGTTAGTTGTTGTACTATTTTTGTCTTCAACACACATTTATTTTTCAAGCATTCGCTTAACCTCCAAATGACCCAATATTCTCTCATACAGAACTTTATTCATAGTCTTCAATAGTCACATAAGACACTCAAGTCAGACCCAGCACCTCACTTTTGCAGTGACTTCAAATATTTTAGATTTGCTTTCTGTTTTCATTTTAACTGTGTCTTTCTTTGAAACATCTGGCAGGTCAGTGTACTGTCAAAGCCCAAACACCATCATAGCACTGAGGTGCTCTGTACATTTAAATGTCCTTGAATCAAGTCTGTTTTTAATTCCAGGCTGCATTCCCCAATTCTGGTTTTGTAACTATTCACACTGAGACTTTGACACACCTGTATATTTTTACATTGCAAGCATTCATTTCTGGTTGTTTTTAGCCCATATTTATCTAGACTATACATAATACACCTAAAGCAGCGTTAGGCAGAAATTGGCAATATATGCAAGGCAAGTGATGGCTCTGAGACTGCAAACTATCCTGTGCTATGTCCTATCTTGCTATGTTGTGGGTGGTGGCCAACAGGAGATGACACTCTTGTAAAAACTATGTGAAGACATCATGATCATGATAATTATGCAAGAGCACAAGCTGGACACTGAAAGTTGATTGCAATAATATGACTTGATAGTTAATTATACCTGGCTAATTCTGAGTACTTGAATGAATCCTTACTCTGCAATGTTTCCAAATTATTATTTCTACATGTCTAGAGTTTATCATTCAGGGGAAAAACAGTATTGAGGTGTTTTGGTCCTAAGGTTTTACAGGTTGAGTCTTCCATATCTTAAAATCAATATCCAAAATATTCCAAAATCCCAAATATTTTGAGCATGACTGAGATAGTGATACTGTACCTTTACTTTCTTATGGTTTAATGTACATAAATGTTTCATGTATAAACAAATATTAAAATATTGTTTAAAATTACCTTTAGGCTATTTGTACAAGGTATATATGAAACATACATACATTTCATGTATAGACATGGGTCAGATCCAGCATACATCTCATTATGGTGTGCAAATATTCCAAAATACGGAAAATCTGATATCTAAAATACTTATCATTTCAGATATGGGAGACTCAACCTATATATCCTGTTACCGTTTCTCGCTGAATTGTACCATGGCGGCTTCATGCCCTATCCCAAGATGGCCACTGAAATCACTACTGTGCATGTGCAAGGGCATTTTTGTCTTGACTGTGTAGTGTGACATGGTGGGAGAAAGAAGTGTCCAGTTTAGCTCCAGAGAGACCTGTCAGTACCTGCTGATATAAAGCTGTTCCAGCCTTCCTGCACTACTACCAGTTTGCAGTAAACATCCACCAGATGGTGAGCTGTATGAAACTCTGCTACGCTCCACCAACAATGTACATTTAATAGTGAGTATGGCTGTACCTGCTATCTATTAACAAACCAGCATTACTGGTTAAGTAACTGAGCTGTTCATAGTTCTAAGGGGATCAGTATGAAAAACCGGCGGCCGGGATCCCAGCCATCAGTATACCGACAGCTGGATCCCGGACACCAATATGCCGGCAGCGAGGCGAGCACTAGAAAGCTCCTTGCGGGCGCGATGTGCTCACCAAGCTGTGGGCATGTTGGCTCGCTGTGCTGGACACCCATAGAGGGAGAAAAGCCTGGGGCTCCATGACTCCGGCAGCGGTATTTCACTGCTAGTTGGGATTCCGGCATCAGCATTGTGATGTCCAGGATCCCGACTAGTGGTTTTGTAACCGCTTCCCATTGTAATGCACCTGTTGGTGTACAGAAACTCTGCTATATCCTCAAGCCTGTATATACATATTTCCAACACAGGAGCCCGTTGCTTTAAGACCAATATCTTGTTAGGATATGGTGCACTCTGTACCTGTCTCCTTCTGTGTACCAGTCTATGGGTGTATCCCCTAGTGTTAGACCTCTAGTGCTAGGAGTCACTCGGAGGCAGAGTTATATGATGTAGCTTCCTGTTCCTCCATCTCAGAGAGAGAGTGAGGAGAGTGTGACACACAGAGACTGAGAGACAGAGTCCAGGTGTACAAGTGTGCAGAGCTCAGACTGGGAGAAGATCTCAGCTACAGAGACTCACAGTGTTCCAGTGCATGCATCATCTTCTCTACAGTGCGAGTTAGACTGCACACAGCTGTGCAGTCCTCCATGCTTTACCACCACAGACATCTCCTGATAAGTACCACTACCTAATGCTGTTACCTTGTGTGATATATGGGCATCTGATTACCGCTATCAGTGTTACATCTGAGTCACCTGTGTACACTAAATAAGCCGGCGTTACTATTTAAATCACTAAGTGTGTGGACTGACATCACTGTACCAAATAGCCCAGAATACTCTGCCATCATATCTGAAGGTTTTTGCTTTCCCTACCTCTCTTTCACACAGGAAGATGATCAAGGCTAAATCTTTGGGTATCTACTACAGCATTAGCCAGATACATTATGATCTATTGTATTTTTATTCACATTCTTCATCCTAGTGCTCTGAATATTTTTTTGTTTCCATTTTGTTGTTGCTTGCATTACCTTTACTACATTTGCATTACACTAACATCAATCAGCCCATGAGGTTATGGATTCAGATGTCTGCGGATAAATGTTAATGTCATTCCTTATGCTAAGCAGCTGTTAGGGAAATGCTAAAGATGTATTCCTTTACAAGTAACTGGTAGTATTAATGCTGTGATCTGCGTATTTCATTTTTCTTATTCCACCATTTCTATTACTAGGTAACATGGTCTCTGCTTGGCACTTTGCATTTAATGAAAATGAAGGCCTCTATGTGATGATATGTCTGAATAAAGGAGGTCATTCCGAGTTGATCGCTAGCTGCCGTTGTTCGCAGTGCAGTGATCAGTGAAAAAAACGGCTAATCTGCGCATGCGTATGCACCGCAGTGCACATGCACGACATAAGGGTACAAAGAGCACCGTGGTTTTGCACATGTTCTTGCAAAGCTTGTTCAGTCGCACGGCCGAACACAGGAAGATTGACATGAAGTGGGCATTTCTGGGTGTCAACCGACCATTTTCAGGGAGTGCTTAGAAAAACGCAGGCGTGTTGGGGAAAACTCAGGCATGGCTGGGCGAACGCTGGGCGGGTGTGTGATGTCAAATTACCTGCCTCCGTCGTTAGAATCAACACACGCGAAGAGTAACTACAGGGCTGATCTTGTTTTGCACAAAATGATTTTGCAGGCGCTCTGCTGCACAAGCGTTCGCACATCTGCAAAGTGAAAATACACTCCCCAGTGGGCGGCGACAAAAAGTAGTGAGCGATCAACTCGAAATGACCCCCAAAGACCTTGTTTTTCAATGTTAAACAGATAGTGCTAGTGTTAGTCATTGTCAATGCTCTGGTAGGGGACCCATTAGTTTATCAAAGGACTCACTTGCATATTATGGGGCCTAGCTAAGCCAATCATTCAATATTTGCAGCATATCCCCTACAAATATTAAGTATCACCCCAATGTCCGATATCTACTGTGGTCCATCTACGCCCGACAGCATCTGCAGCCCCCATAGGCTTCGATGGGGGCTGCAAAACTGTTAGATTTACCAAGTGTCCGGAGTTTGGCCCTGGCAGTTAATGCTTGATACAGATGCGAGGTGACGGCTAATGTTATCACTACTAACACATCGCATTGCACTCCTCACATGCCAACATCAATATTACTATTTTTTATATGTAATACTCATACAACTTAAACTTGTTCTTTTCAGAAAACATTGCATTTTTAAAGAACACTGTTTTTGTTCCATCTAACATGTCAAAATGTAACCGTAACGGCCATAAAGTGTTTTTTTTATTGAATTTTCAAAACAGTGAGCTAAAAGCAAATGTGCTTTTTTTTCTTATAAACACAACAAAGCAATACTTTGTGGTTCTTGCTTCAGCATTAATGCACCTTTCCAAAAAATGTTAAGAGCGGGACTCTATGCAGAAGTTTTTATAACAAATTCTGTGTTTTAAAATCATAATGCACTTTTATCTTTATCTGATTTGAAATCTGAACATTAGACCCCCTTCATCTGTGAAAAAAATATTGCTGGTTTACTGTTTTAGTCATTGTCTGGTGATCAATATAAAATAACTACTAGGGGGCACTTTGCTTGAAAGAACACATGGGAACATAAGCAGAGGCACACTTCCAGACGTGTTCCATTGTAGTTATTGTCTGGCTTTAATGTGTCATCCCCATCTATGGAAAACAAAATTTTTCTGTAGCACAGACAGTGGTATAAATAAGTACTAAGAGGCCACATCATTTAATAGAGGGGACCCTCCTATTTCTCTTGTGGTTGCCTCTCAACTGTTGGAAGCCAGATTAGGGGAGCTTTCTACATCAATAAACATGATCAATAAACATGATTTTTCTGCATTGTAGGGGCTTACATTAATTTAGTTTGGAGCACCTTAAATGTGAGTGTCATCAAACATTCATCTAGCGGCGGAAGCCCGTACTACAAGCACCTCTAGAATATGATTCCTGTTTCTTTTGGGTACCCCCTCGTATAGGAACTTACGATCCCTCCCCATTCCCTGGCAAAGTCCCTACCCAGAGACTCTGTCTTAGAAGGTTAGTATTTATTTTTCTCAGTGTTTGTCTTTTTAAATGGGGCCCTTCACTGCAGAAAACGAGTGGGACTCATGTAGACGATGAGTCCCATGCATTAGGGTTAATATTTGATCCTTAATAAATTATTATTGCCCCATAATGCATAAGTTAATGCTTATTGTTGGGGAATCTGCAAATCACTACACATAGCATGCAGTTTGAGGTTTCTGCCTACAAACTGCCTATTAGTAATACAGCATTCCATGGTGGTCATTCCGAGTTGTTCGCTAGCTGCTTTCGGTCGCTGTGCAGCGATGAGGCCAAAAAAACAGCACTTCTGCGCATGCAGCGCAATGTGCACACACAACGTTTTATTACAACGACCGATGTAGTTTCACACAAGGTCTAGCGAAGCTTTTCAGTCGCACTGCTGGCCGCAGAGTGATTGACATGAAGTGGGCGTTTCTGGGTGTCAACTGACCGTTTTCAGGGAGTGTTCAGATAAACGCAGGCGTGACAGAAAAAATGCAGGCGTGGCTGGGCGAACGCAGGGCATGTTTGTGACGTCAAAACAGAAACTGAACAGTCTGAAGTGATCGCAAGCGCTGAGTAGATTTTTAGCTACTCTAAAACTGCACTTAGCAGAAGTGCGATCCTTTCGTTCGCACTTCTGCTAAGCTAACATACACTCCCAGCGGGAAGCGGCATAGTGTTTGCACGGCTGTTAAAAACGGCTAGCGAGCGATCAACTTGGAATGACCACCCATGTGTAGTGTTTTGCGAACTGCGTACAAATTCGCGCCTTAGTAAATCTCTTTTCTTAAACTGTAGATAAAGTGTTACTGCATTTGTTTATTAATACAGGAACTAACTGAGATGTGCCATTAAACTTTTTCCTCCTAACTTTGTGATATAGATGTGGACGTGGTTCTGGGCAATGGGGGAACCCTGCAATAAATGTGACCCTGCCTGACTGCATTTCAAACATCCAGTAACTCATATAGGACCTAATTCAGACCTGATCGCTAGCAAGCGATTTTTGCACTGCTGCGATCAGATAGTCACCGCTAAAGAAGGAGGGTATTTTAGCTGTGCAAGTGTGCAAACGCACGTATAGCAGAGCTGCACAAACTGATTTTGTGCAGTCTCTGTGCAGCCCAGGACTCACTCAGACACTGCGATCACTTCAGCCTGTCCGGGACCGGAATTGATGTCAGAAACCCTCCCTAAAAAACGCATGGACACGACTGCGTTTTTCCAACCCCTCCCTGAAAACGGTCGGTTGCCACCCACAAACGCCTTCTTCCTGTCAATCTCCTTGTGAACGCCCATGCGAATGGATCCGCACAAACCCATCGCTGAGCGGTGATCCGCTTTGTACCCGTGCGATGCACCTGCGCATTGCGGTGCATATGCATGCGCAGTTTGTGCCTGGTCACCCGCTGTGCGAAAACGCACAGCAGCGATCAGGTCTGAATTACCCCATAGTCAGGGTCGGACTGGCCCACAGGGGTACCAGGGAAACCACCGGTAGGCCCCACTGCCTGAGGGCCCACTACTTCCTCTAGGGATCAGGTTCCAGACTGTGCACTTGTAATATACATGGTAGATATGTTGCATTACACGGCACCTAACTATTGTGGCTGGCCACACCCCCTTTGTAGGCTGGCCACACCCCTAAGTATGGGCCCCTATAACGGCATTCCCCCTTCATGTCTCAGTCCGACACTGCCCATAGTACACTGATAATCTCTCAGGGAATGTGATCTGTTTGTTTCATTTTCTATCTATATGTTCCAGTATGAACTATTTCACCAGGTAAACATTGCCATGCTTGTGTTTTTCCAGTTATCTTCCATCAAGACTTAGCAAAGTCAATAGAAGTAATTTACAAAATGCTTTCAATGTTGATAGCAATGTTTTTTGTTATGCATTGGGCTTCTAGTGGACCCAGTGAATATCAAGGTGCTCGCCTAGTCTCCATAACACAATGGGCACTCAAAGAAAGTTACAGCACAATTTTGCATCACTTCTATGTGTACTGTACGTTCAGGCTGCAAAGCTCACATGATATACTGGGGTTATTCTGGGCAGGAAACGTTGGGGGAGCAGTGCACTCAAACAATGAAAGAGAAACAGACATACTGTATCACCATTGTTAGAAGTAGGGTGCCGGATGGGCTTAACGTTTATTCATGTTTCTGAGGTGCCCCATATTGTCACAAGAATAAGGGGAGACTTATAAAACCTTCTAATGAGGACAAGTGGAGGTGTTGCCCGTAGCAATTAATCAGATTCTATCATTTATTTAGTACAGTCTATACAATGATAGCTAAAATCTTATTGGTGTTGCTGTGGACAGCACCTTAATTTGTCCTTTTTAGGAATGAGAAGCCTCATAAATATATGGAACATTTTTATACCTTCATTATTTATTAACTACAGGGGCACAGGGCTACACTACCTGGGCCCCCACCCCCTGCTCCAGGGGTCAGATTTTGCACTTGAATTATACATTATACATATGTTACCTTATACTGTATATGACTATGGTGTATTATCTACAGTGCATTGCTGTTATTAATCTGGTATATTATCATGCATGCACTAGCAGTATTTACTATATATTTATCAAGGAGCCCAGACCATGCACTAATGGGTAGCCAATCCTCTAAGCAAGGGCCCCTACCACGGCATATCCCCGGTGGGCCCCTCATGCCCCAGTCCGACACTGTACAAGGGGCAAATAAAAATAGTGGAAGGATGCCCTGGTGTAATGGTTTCTTATGGGAGATAACCTGTCTTGTCTGCGACCTCCCCTCCCTTTTGCTGCATGACATCATTCTCACAAATGTATATGCGCTAAATGATAATCTTTGGAATAAAAGAAGGGGGTTAAATGTATCTATATCAGCAGCATAACTTGATGTCAGTACTAAGTAATTTGCTTGCACGATACAGTTCAAATGATTTACTGCTATTTCTACAATTCGTAGTGATAATAACAATTCACACTGTCTAGGGATGTGTACCTGCTTATAAATGTATGTAATAGTATAACAAAGATGCATTGAACCAAAGAACAGATGAAGACGAGCAGAAATCAGCATACCGATACATGGAGGTGTTGATTGTAGCCTACAGACAATTAATTGGATTATTTCTGTGATATCATAAGGGATTTTCATCAGTAGTTTAATATGACCCTGCACCTTATAATTTATATCTCACCACACTGATACACTGTATGTTATAATTAGGAAGAGAAGAAAGGAACATCACCATGTTCTTGACCAGGAGCTATCAAGGTCAGCAAATGACAGCATCACTTTGAAAGCAAACATGGTGAGATGAAAGTCTGCACTGCTATAGAGGACAATGATACCTCATACTAAAAGCCAGAGGCAAATGTTCCTGGAATCTTATGGAGATCTCTTCATTGTTTGTTGTTAGGAGTACAGCACAATCGCTATGGGAATATGTGTGATACCTTTCTTACACTGTATATGCAACTGGACTGAAGACTCTAGCAGTTTATGTTCCTCGCGGCTGTCTGAATTGTAATAAATTATGATCAGAATATGCTAATGTTGCAATTACTCAATTTTATTTATTTTCTTGTAGGTCTGGTGCCCATGCAAGCTGGGATGGCAGCAATAATGCAGAGGAATATGCCATGCATGGTTTGCTGTCACTACGGCAGTGAGCCTGAGAGTGGAACAAGCAGCGTGTGAAACAAAGAAGAAATGCACTGTGAACCACCTCATTTACCATTTAACAGGGAGCTCAGATATGGTAATGAAGCACACAGGAGGATGTGCTAATACACAATCGTGACTGATAGGCATGCTGCACAATTTTCCTTGTCTGAAGCATATTTCAGGTGCAGAAGATAATTAAATATGGCTGGCTTGTTGAGGTCATTGTCTTGACAACAATTAGGGATGAAAAAGGAAAGTCCATGGGTATATGAAAAAATAAAGGAGCTTTCATTCCAGGGAGAATGGACACAGCGGAATTATAAAAGGCAGAAAGCAAACTGAAAATATACCGTACTTTATTAGGCAAAATAAGCAGCTTTTCTGTTTGCATTTTTTTTAAAGATATTAATCAATTTACAACTAAGTAATTTGGTTATATACAATGTTTATTACAAATAAGACTTTTGCATCCAACATTGCAAATACAGTGCATCCGGAAAGTATTCACAGCACTTCACTTATTCCATATTTTATTATGTTACAACAACCTTATTCCAAAATGGAATAAATTCATTTTCTCTAGCATCCATAAGGGATATTGGGGACAGATTAGTACAATGGGGTATAGACGGGACCAAAGGAGCCAGTGCACTTTAAATTTCTTCAACTGGGTGTGCTGGCTCCTCCCCTCTATGCCTCCTCCTGCAGGTCAGTTTAGAAAAAAGTGCCCTCAGGAGAGGATGCACACTCTGCAAGCTCCAAAGTTTTTCTTCAATTTCTTTGAAACTTTTATTTCTTTCGGTATGCTATTTGGGCAACAACATACCTTCACAGTGAGAGTTAGGGGAGTTAGGGAGGTGCAGAGTCGCTACCCCACTGAAGGACCATCATCCTGAGGGGCTGTTTGTTCAGCGGGGCATGGTGCCTTGGCTGTCACAGCTGCAGTATGCCGCACACCCCTAACGCTGCCTGAAGGTGATCATCAGTAGTGAGTACACACTAGGGACCCCGCTAGGGAGGTCCCCCGATTCACTGTGGGCCAAAAGCATCTGACTCAATATCATGTGAGCAATGTAGTCAGTCATCACAAAATGCTGATAACAAAGGCCCTCATTCCGAGTTGTTCGCTCGCAAGCTGCTTTTAGCAGCATTGCACACGCTAAGCCGCCGCCTACTGGGAGTGAATCTTAGCATTAGATTTGCGAACGAAAGATTAGCAGATTTGCGAATAGACAGTTCTTAGCAGTTTCTGAGTAGCTCGAGACTTACTCTGCCACTGCGATCAGTTCAGTCAGTTTCGTTCCTGGTTTGACGTCACAAACACACCCAGCGTTCACCCAGACACTCACCCGTTTCTTCAGACACTCCCGCATTTCTCCCAGAAACGGCAGCGTTTTTTCGCACACACCCATAAAACGGCCAGTTTCCGCCCAGAAACACCCACTTCCTGTCAATCACACTACGATCACCAGAACAAAGAAAAAACCTTGTAATGCCGTGAGTAAAATACCTAACTTAATAGCAAATTTACTTGGCGCAGTCGCACTGCGGACATTGCGCATGCGCATTAGCGACTAATCGCTCCATTGCGAAAAAAAAATAACGAGCGATCAACTCGGAATGACCACCAATGTGGGGGAGAGTCCAGAGCCCTCCTGGCTGGGGGCTATCAAAAATAAGAATTTACTTACCGATAATTCTATTTCTCGTAGTCCGTAGTGGATGCTGGGGACTCCGTCAGGACCATGGGGATTAGCGGCTCCGCAGGAGACAGGGCACAAAAGTAAAAGCTTTAGGATCAGGTGGTGTGCACTGGCTCCTCCCCCTATGACCCTCCTCCAAGCCTCAGTTAGGATACTGTGCCCGGATGAGCGTACACAATAAGGAAGGATTTTGAATCCCGGGTAAGACTCATACCAGCCACACCAATCACACTGTACAACCTGTGATCTGAACCCAGTTAACAGCATGATAACAGCGGAGCCTCTGAAAAGATGGCTCACAACAATAATAACCCGATTTTTGTAACAATAACTATGTACAAGTATTGCAGACAATCCGCACTTGGGATGGGCGCCCAGCATCCACTACGGACTACGAGAAATAGAATTATCGGTAAGTAAATTCTTATTTTCTCTGACGTCCTAAGTGGATGCTGGGGACTCCGTCAGGACCATGGGGATTATACCAAAGCTCCCAAACGGGTGGGAGAGTGCGGATGACTCTGCAGCACCGAATGAGAGAACTCCAAGTCCTCCTCAGTCAGGGTGTGCCCCTGACCAAGTATCAGCTCGGCAAAGTTGTAAAGCCGAGACCCCTCGGGCAGCCGCCCAAGATGAGCCCACCTTCCTTGTGGAATGGGCATTTACATATTTTGGCTGTGGCAGGCCTGCCACAGAATGTGCAAGCTGAATTGTACTACACATCCAACTAGCAATCATCTGCTTAGAAGCAAGAGCACCCAGTTTGTTGGGTGCATACAGGATAACAGCAAGTCAGTTTTCCTGACTCCAGCCATCCTGGAAACTATATTTTCAGGGCCCTGACAACATCTAGCAACTTGGAGTCCTCCAAGTCCCTAGTAGCCGCAGGTACCACAATAAGCTGGTTCGGGTGAAACACTGACACCACCTTAGGGAGAAACTGGGGATGAGTCCGCAGCTCTGCCCTGTCCGAATGGACAATCAGATATGGGCTTTTTTGAGACAAACGCCGCCAATTCTGACACTCGCCTGGCCGAGGCCAGGGCCAACAGCATGGTCACTTTCCCTGTGAGATATTTCAAATCCACAGATTTGAGCGGTTTAAACCAATGTGATTTTAGGAATCCCAGAACTACGTTGAGATCCCACAGTGCCACTGGAGGCACAAAAGGGGGTTGTATATGCAGTACTCCCTTGACAAACTTCTGGACTTCAGGAACTGAAGCCAATTCTTTCTGGAAGAAAATCGACAGGGCCGAAATTTGAACCCTAATGGACCCCAATTTGAGGCCCATAGACACTCCTGTTTGCAGGAAATGCAGGAAACGACCGAGTTGAAATTTCTTCATGCGGCCTTCCTGGCCTCACACCACGCAACATATTTTCGCCACATGTGGTGATAATGTTGTGCGGTCACCTCCTTCCTGGCTTTGACCAGGGTAGGAATGACCTCTTCCGGAATGCCTTTTTCCCTTAGGATCCGGCGTTCAACCGCCATGCCGTCAAACGCAGCCGCGGTAAGTCTTGGAACAGACATGGTACTTGTTGAAGCAAGTCCCTTCTTAGCGGCAGAGGCCATGAGTCCTCTGTGAGCATCTCTTGAAGTTCCGGGTACCAAGTCCTTCTTGGCCAATCCGGAGCCACGAGTATAGTTCTTACTCCTCTACGTCTTATAATTCTCAATACCTTGGGTATGAGAAGCAGAGGAGGGAAGACATACACCGACTGGTACACCCACGGTGTTACCAGAACGTACACAGCTATTGCCTGAGGGTCTTTTGACCTGGCGCAATACTTGTCCAGTTTTTTGTTCAGGCGGGACGCCATCATGTCCACCTTTGGTCTTTTCCAATGGTTCACAATCATGTGGAAAACTTCCCGATGAAGTCCCCACTCTCCCGGGTGGAGTTGTGCCTGCTGAGGAAGTCTGCTTCCCAGTTGTCCACTCCCGGAATGAACACTGCTGACAGTGCTATCACATGATTTTCCGCCCAGCGAAAAATCCTTGCAGTTTCTGCCATTGCCCTCCTGCTTCTTGTGCCGCCCTGTCTGTTTACGTGGGCGACTGCCGTGATGTTGTCCCACTGGATCAATACCGGCTGACCTTGAAGCAGAGGTCTTGCTAAGCTTAGAGCATTGTAAATTGCCCTTAGCTCCAGTATATTTATGTGGAGAAAAATCTCCAGACTTGATCACACTCCCTGGAAATTTTTTCCCTGTGTGACTGCTCCCCAGCCTCTCAGGCTGGCCTCCGTGGTCACCAGCATCCAATCCTGAATGCCGAATCTGCGACCCTCTAGAAGATGAGCACTCTGTAACCACCACAGGAGAGACACCCTTGTCCTTGGAGATAGGGTTATCCGCTGATGCATCTGAAAATGCGAACCGGACCATTTGTCCAGCAGATCCCACTGAAAAGTTCTTGCGTGGAATCTGCCGAATGGAATCGCTTCGTAATAAGCCACCATTTTTCCCAGGACTCTTGTGCAATGATGCACTGACACTTTTCCTGGTTTTAGGAGGTTCCTGACTAGCTCGGATAACTCCCTGGCTTTCTCCTCCGGGAGAAACACCTTTTTCTGGACTGTGTCCAGAACCATCCCTAGGAACAGCAGACGTGTCGTCGGAAACGGCTGCGATTTTGGATATTTAGAATCCACCCGTGCTGTCGTAGAACTACTTGAGATAGTGCTACTCCGACTTCCAACTGTTCTCTGGACCTTGCCCTTATCAGGAGATCGTCCAAGTAAGGGATAATTAAGACGCCTTTTCTTTGAAGAAGAATCATCATTTCGGCCATTACTTTGGTAAAGACCCGGGGTGCCGTGGACAATCCAAACGGCAGCGTCTGAAACTGATAGTGACAGTTCCGTACCACGAACCTGAGGTACCCTTGGTGAGAAGGGCAATTTGGGACATGGAGGTAAGCATCCTTGATGTCCAGGGACACCATATAGTCCCCTTCTTCCTGGTTCGCTATCACTGCTCTGAGTGACTCCATCTTGATTTGAACCTTTGTATGTAAGTGTTCAAAGATTTCCCATTTAGAATAGGTCTCACCGAGCCGTCTGGCTTCAGTACCACAATATAGTGTGGAATAATAGCCCTTTCCTTGTTGTAGGAGGGGTACTTTGATTATCACCTGCTGGGAATACAGCTTGTGAATTGTTTCCAATACTGCCTCCCTGTCGGAGGAAGACGTTGGTAAAGCAGACATCAGGAGCCTGCGAGGGGGAGACGTCTCGAATTTCCAGTCTGTACCCCTGGGATACTACTTGTAGGATCCAGGGGTCCACTTGCGAGTGAGCCCACTACGCGCTGAAACTCTTGAGACGACCCCCCACCGCACTTGAGTCCGCTTGTACGGCCCCAGCGTCATGCTGAGGACTTGGCAGAAGCTGTGGAGGGCTTCTGTTCCTGGGAATGGGCTGCCTGCTGCAGTCTTCTTCCCTTTCCTCTATCCCTGGGCAGATATGACTGGCCTTTTGCCCGCTTGCCCTTATGGGGACGGAAGGACTGAGGCTGAAAAGACGGTGTCTTTTTCTGCTGAGATGTAATTTGGGGTAAAAAAGGTGGATTTTCCAGCTGTTGCCGAGGCCACCAGGTCCGATGGACCGACCCCAAATAACTCCTCCCCTTTATACGGCAATACTTCCATGTGCCGTTTGGAATCTGCATCACCTGACCACTGTCGTGTCCATAAACATCTTCTGGCAGATATGGACATCGCACTTACTCTTGATGCCAGAGTGCAAATATCCCTCTGTGCATCTCGCATATATAGAAATGCATCCTTTAAATGCTCTATAGTCAATAAAATACTGTCCCTGTCAAGGGTATCAATATTTTCAGTCAGGGAATCCGACCAAGCCACCCCAGCGCTGCACATCCAGGCTGAGGCGATCGCTGGTCGCAGTATAACACCAGTATGTGTGTATATACCTTTTTAGGATATTTTCCAGCCTCTCAGCTGGCTCCTTGAGGGCGGCCCTATCTAGAGACGGTACCGCCACTTGTTTTGATAAGCGTGTGAGTGCCTTATCCACCCTAAAGGGTGTTTCCCAACGCGCCCTAACTTCTGGCGGGAAAGGGTATACCGCCAATAATTTCCTATCGGGGGAAACCCACGCATCATCACACACTTCATTTAATTTATCTGATTCAGGAAAAACTACAGGTAGTTTTTTCACACCCCACATAATACCCTTCTTGTGGTACTTGTAGTATCAGAAATATGTAACACCTCCTTCATTGCCCTTAACATGTAACGTGTGGCCCTAAAGGAAAATACGTTTGTTTCTTCACCGTCGACACTGGAGTCAGTGTCTTTTACAGCCCCTGACGGTGTTTGAGACGCCTGGACAGGTACTAATTTGTTTGCCGGCCGTCTCATGTCGTCAACCGACCTTGCAGCGTGTTGTAATTCCTTAAATAAGCCATCCATTCCGGTGTGTCGACTCCCTAGAGAGTGACATCACCATTTCAGGCAATTGCTCCGCCTCCTCACCAACATCGTCCTCATACATGTCGACACACACGTACCGACACACAGCACACACACAGGGAATGCTCTGATAGAGGACAGGACCCCACTAGCCCTTTGGGGAGACAGAGGGAGAGTTTGCCAGCACACACCAAAAACGCTATAATTATACAGGGACAACCTTTATATAAGTGTTTTTCCCTTATAGCATTTTAATATATGTATACATATCGCCAAATAAGTGCCCCCCCTCTCTGTTTTAACCCTGTTTCTGTAGTGCAGTGCAGGGGAGAGCCTGGGAGCCTTCCCACCAGCATTTCTGTGAGGGAAAATGGCGCTGTGTGCTGAGGAGAATAGGCCCCGCCCCCTTTTCGGCGGGCTTCTTCTCCCGTTTTTCTGAGACCTGGCAGGGGTTAAATACATCCATATAGCCCCCAGGGGCTATATGTGATGTATTTTTAGCCAGAATAAGGTACTATCATTGCTGCCCAGGGCGCCCCCCCCAGCGCCCTGCACCCTCAGTGACCGCTGCTATGAAGTGTGCTGACAACAATGGCGCACAGCTGCAGTGCTGTGCGCTACCTTATGAAGACTGAAGAGTCTTCTGCCGCCGTTTCTGGACCTTCACTTTTCGGCATCTGCAAGGGGGGTCGGCAGCGCGGCTCCGGGACGAACCCCAGGGTGAGACCTGTGTTCCGACTCCCTCTGGAGCTAATGGTGTCCAGTAGCCTAAGAAGCCAATCCATCCTGCACGCAGGTGAGTTCACTTCTCTCCCCTAAGTCCCTCGTAGCAGTGAGCCTGTTGCCAGCAGGACTCACTGAAAATAAAAAACCTAACAAACTTTTACTCTAAGCAGCTCTTTAGGAGAGCCACCTAGATTGCACCCTTCTCGGCCGGGCACAAAAATCTAACTGAGGCTTGGAGGAGGGTCATAGGGGGAGGAGCCAGTGCACACCACCTGATCCTAAAGCTTTTACTTTTGTGCCCTGTCTCCTGCGGAGCCGCTAATCCCCATGGTCCTGACGGAGTCCCCAGCATCCACTTAGGACGTCAGAGAAACGATGTTTGATGTCTGATATGTCATCTCAATTCACTGCTAATGCTAATAAAACTCAGGAACTGCAACAAGCAGTGGCAAATCTAGCTGCTAAACATCCCCCCTTCCCCCCCATCCACTACAGGTGCACAAAAACGTGCTTTACCTGCACTTCTGTCAGATACTGATGATGATATACAGGATGATGGGGATGATGTGGACCCCATAAGCGGGGACTCCACCCCTACACAGGGTATTGAACCCCTTATATTGGCTATACGGGATGTGTTAAAGCTTCCCCAAGACAAACTGTCTGTCACCTTCCCTGATTCTAAAGACTTAGATGATTTATTTAAATTAGCCTGGAAAAATCCAGATAAAAAATATCAGGTGTCCAAAAGGTTTTTAAATACCTTCCCATTTGCCTCTGAAGGCAGGAAATCCTGGGAAGAATCTCCAGCAGTAGACTTCTCAGTCTCTCGCCTTTCTAAAAAGGCGGTGCTCCCTGCTCCGGGCTCTTTTACGGTAAAGGACCCAAGGGATAGAAAAATAGAGACCACTCTAAAATCTATCTGCACTGCTGCAGGTGTAGCTCAAAGGCCGGTCATTGCTGGTTGCTGGATGACACATGCCATTCATACATGGGCTACTCAGATTCAGGAGGGCCTTTCAGGGGATATGACCTTGGTTACTACTGTAACTTTCCTAAAACACATTCAGGACACGGCAAGAGTCCTCTGTGACTCCCTTAAAGAGATTGGCAATATTAATGCTAGGACCACTGCTATGGCTGTGTCTGCATGCAGAGCCATATGGTTGAGACAGTGGATTGCAGATGCTGACGCAAAACGTAATGTGGAATCTCTTCCCTTCACAGGTGAATGACTCTTCGGAGGTGAATTGGACACATGGACCTCCAAAGCTACTGCTGGGAAATCCACATTTCTCCCTTCAGGGGCTCCGTCTGCTAGATGTACCTACCCGGGACCATCTACTCAGTCCTTTCGGTCCTCCAGATTTCAATCAAGGGCCCGGGTGCCTCCAATGCAGCTAAAGGCTCCAGCGGTAAGTCTAAGAAACCAGCCGTTGCAGACTCTCAGGACCAGAGCACCAGTTTAGCTTCCGCTAAGACTTCAGCATGACGGTGCCAACCCACCCTGAGGGCATCTCATGGTGGAAGCTTGATTATGTCACTACAGCCAGATCTGGGACGGTTCCTGCCCAGATGCCTGGGTAAGGGACCTTATCTCTCAGGGTTACTAGCTGGAGTTTGAAGGTTACTACTCCAGTATGTTTGTAGTGACGAGTCTGTGAGACCCATTTTGAATCTGAAGTCCTTGAATCCTTACCTGAAGGTTTTCAAATTCAAGATGGAATCTTTGAGAGTGGTGATCGCGGGCCTAGAACAACAGGAATTCCTTGTGTTCCTGGATATCAAGGACGCCTACCTGCATAACCCGATTTGGCCTCCTCATCATCAGATTTACCCTACTGAATGATCACTACCAGTTTCAGGCATTGCCCTTTGGCCTGTCTACAGCTCCGAGGGTGTTCACGAAGGTAATGGCGGAAATGATGTTCCAGCTTAGAGTCCAGGGGGTCAACATTGTCCCTTACCTGGACGATCTCCTCATAAAAGCAAGTTCCAGGGAGCTTCAATTGATTCATATAGATCGCACTATTCAACTTCTGTCTCACCACGGGTGAATCCTCAATCTACAGAAGTCTCAACTGGAACCGTCTCAACGGCTCATGTTTCTGGGTATGATACTAGATACTGTAGCTCAAAGAGTGTTTCTCCCAGAAGACAAGGTGAGAACACTTCAGGAGATGGTTTGTATGGTTCTCCGTCCTGCTCGAGTTTAAGTTCATCTTTGCATAAAGTTGTTGGGGAAAAATGGTGGCCTCGTACAAGGCGATACAGTTTGGCAGGTTCCATGCCAGACCTTTCCAATTGGACATCCTGAACAAGTGGTCCGGTTCACATCTCCAGATGCACCAAATGATTCAGCTGTCACCGCAGGCCAGGATTTCTCTCCTGTGGTGGTTGCAGTCTTCCAACCTGCTGGAAGGTCGATGTTTCTGGATTCAGGATTGGACCCTCCTCATGACGGATGACAGTCTACGAGGATGGGGAGCTGTCACCCAGGGGGCGCAGTTCCAGGGCAGGTGGTCTGCCCCAGAGGCACTACTCCCAATCAACAATCTGGATCTATGGGCGATATACAATGCTATACTTCAGGCCTCCTCTCTGCTCAGAGATCGGGTGATCCAGGTTCAGTCGGACAACGCACGGCAGTGACATACATCAATTGACAAGGAGGGACAAAAAGCAATGCCTGCATACGAGAAGTGTCAAAAATACTTATCTGGGCGGAAAGAAATGCAAGAGCCCTGTCCGCAATTTTCATTCCAGGAGTGGACAACTGGGTAGCGGACTTCCTGAGTCGCCACGACCTCCACGCGAGGGAGTAGGGATTACATCCTCATGTATTTCAACACATTGTTGACAGATGGGGATACCCGCAGACCGACATGATGGCGTCTCGCCTGAACAAGAAGCTTTGTTGCTACTGCTCGTGAACCAGGGACCCTCAGGCGAGTGCAGTGGATGCACGGACGTCACCTTGGCCTTACCGGCTGGTCTACCTATTCCCTCTGATCCCGTTGATCCCAAGGGTGTTCCAACAGATCAGACATCACAGAATCCAAGCAATCCTGATTGCGCCGGACTGGCCCCGAAGGGTGTGGTATGCAACTCTTCTGGACATGTCCATAGAAGACCCCTGGCCTCTGCCGCTAAGAATGGAGCTTCTTCAGCAAGGACCGTTTGTCCACCCGGACTTACGGCGGCTTCGTTTGACAGCATGGAAGTTGAGTGGAATATCCTAGTTCTCCAAGGGTTTTTCCATAAAGGTCATTACCACTATGGTGCCAGCCAGAAAACCTGACATGTCAAAACATTATCATAATATCTGGAGGAGATATGTCGCTTGGTGTGAGGAATGCACGTATCTGCCTGCGGAGTTTCACTTGGGACGTTTCCTGCAGGCTGGTGTGTTTAAAGGCTTACGTCTGGGTTCCGTTAAGGTCCAGAATTCAGCTCTTTCAATTTTCTTTCAGAAGAAATTGGCTATGTTGCCGGAAGTTCAGACCTTCTTACAAGGGGTGCTCCACATACAACCTCCCTTTGTGCTGCCTATGGCACCCTGGGCTTTGGATGTAGTGTTGCAATTTCTACAGTCCTCCTGGTTTGAGCCTCTGATGACAGTAGAAGACAAGTACCTCACATGGAAGACAGTGATGTTGTTGGCTCTGGCTTCTGCTATACGCATTTCAGAATTGGGGGCCTTATTATGTAAAAGTCCCTACTTGGTCTTTTACGAGGACAGAGCGGAGCTACGGACTGGACAGCAGTTCCTGCCGAAGGTTGTCTCCACATTCCATCTGAATCAACCTATTGTGTTTCCATCTTGCTCTGACGCTTCAGCTCTTCCGGAGTCTTTAGATGTGGTACGCGCTTTGAAGATCTATGTCAAACGCACAGCTCGGGTCAGGAAGACGGATTCCTTGTTCGTGCTCTATGATGCGCAGAAAAAGGGTTGTCCTGATTCAAAGCAGTCTATTGCTCGTTGGATTAGGTTTACTATCGAACAGGCCTATGTGTCGGCAGCCTTACCTGTTCCTAAGTCTCTGAAGGCCCACTCTACAAGATCGGTGGCCTCTTCCTGGGCGGCTGCCCATGGAGTCTCGGCCTTACAACTATGCCGAGCGCTACCTGGTCTGGGAAGAACACTTGTGAAATTCTACAAATTTGATACCCTGGCCAAAGAGGATACCCAGTTTGGACAGGTGGTGCTGCAGCAGTCTCCGCACATTCCCGCCCGTTCTGGAAGCTTTGGGACATTCCCATCATACTAATTCTGTCCCCAATATCCCTTATGGATGCTAGATAAAATAGAATTTTAAATACGTACCGGTAAATTATTTTCTCGAAGTCCATAAGGGATATTGGGCACCCGCCTCTGTGCGGTTACTTTCTGCAGGTTCTCTGTTCTGTGTTACCTGTTCAGCTGTTGCTGTTACTGTTGCCAGACGTTGCTGGCCTGGTTATGTTTTGGTGTGCTGGTCTATAATGTTCCTTCTCTCAAGTATGTCATTCTCCTGAGGGCACTGTTTTACCGATAACTGACCTGTATGAGTAGGCATTGAGAGGAGGAGCCAGCACACCCAGTTGAAGAAATTTGAAGTGCACTGGCTCCTTTGGACCCATCTATACCCCATTGTACTAATTCTGTCCCCAATATCCCTTATGGACTACGAGAAAAGGATTTACCGGTATATATTTAAAATCCTATTTTTTCCCTCAAAATTCTACACATGATACCCAATAATGACAACATGAAAAAATGTTTTTTGTGAATTTTGCTAATTTGTTAAAAATAAAAAACTAAGAAAAAACATGTACATAAGTATTCACTGCCTTTGCTCAATACTTTGTTGATGCACCTTTGACAGCAATTACAGCCTCAAGTCTTTTTGAATATGATGCCACAAGCTTGGCACATCTATCTTTGGGCAGTTTCACCGATTCCTCTTTGCAGCATATCTCAAGGTCCATCGGGTTGGATGGGAAGCATCGGTGCACAGCCATTTTCAGATGTCTCCAGAGATGTTCAATCAGATTCAAGTCTGAGCTCTGGCTGGGCCACTCAGGGACATTTACAGAGTTGTCCTGAAGCCACTCCTTTGATATCTTGACTGTATGCTTGGGGTTGTTGTCCTGCTGAAAGATGAACCGTTGCCCCAGTCTGAGGCCAAGAGCACTCTGGAGCAGGTTTTCATCCAGGATGTCTCTGTACATTGCTGCATTTATCTTTTCCCTTTATCCTGACTAGTCTCCTAGTTCCTGCCACTGAAAAACATCCCCACAGCATGATGCTGTCACTACCATGCTTCACTGTAGGGATGGTATTGGCCTGGTGATGAGCGGTGCCTGGTTTCCTCTAAACATGATGCCTGCCATTGTTATGCACACCAGTGCCTGCAGGAAAGTACTGGTGTCAGGACTGTTATGCACTCCAGTGCCTGCAGGAATGTACTGGTGTTTGAACTGTTATGCAAAACAAATGGACTCACAGACAGACTAGGGAATATGACATAACGTACACAGAAGGTGGTAGGGTAACAAAATACACACAACGTGAACAGAGAAGCCCAGAGGCTAAGGAACTGGGTATCTCCCTTGTATTAGAACTGCTCAGATGTGAAAAGCAAGATGTTGTGTTTTAATACATAGAAAACCCGAAATGCTGTTGCTAAGGGCAACAGCAAAACCCTAAAGGGTTACCAACGGGTGTGGCAGTAAACTCCTTGGTCAGAGATGGAATGATAGACACAAGGAGATTCTCCACAATCCTAATTCTCACTTGCAGTGCACAGGTTCGGTTTACTGCCACTAAACTGACCCCTGACACCTAGCACAGTGAGACAGGATTAGACAGGCAAGTCTTAGAATACAGCCGCAAACTTGCTAAGTTCACAGAGTAGTAACAGAACCCCAGCAAGCTAAACGACTACTGCTAGGTCTGGATTGGCAGAGTGTAATACCAAATCCCCAGGCCTATTTGCAGTAAGCAACAAACAAATACAAAGCTACACAGTACTGGCTAACTTTCAGAAACTGACTAACCAACAAAGATTCAGCAGCATCTGCTTACCCTGAAAAGAGGCCTTATAAAGCAGGTGCTGTCCACGCCCCACTCAGACCTCACAGACTGTGAGCACAAAAACCAGCACCGGATCCCCTGCCATGCACAGAGCCTATAACCACTGCACAGCAAAAGACCCGAACCGGAGTATCAGCTGCGCTCAGGTTACTCCGCTAGCACTTGTCTCCCGGTTGCCATGACGACGTGGCAGCACAGGGCAGGAGACCCTAACAGTACCCCCCCTCTGACGAGGGGTCAAAGAACCCCTACCACCGGGTTTATCGGGGAACTGCGAGAAGAAAGAGCGTATCAGTCTGGGGGCATGAAGATCACAACTGCGCACCCACGACCGCTCCTCCGGGCCATACCCCTTCCAGTGCACCAAAAATGACAGCCGACCCCGAACCACCTTGGAGTCAAGAATCCTTTCAACAACAAACTCCCTCTGGCCACGTATCAGAAGAGGGGAAGGTCTTCCACTGGAAGAAGGATTACTAATCGCCCGTTTTAAAAGGGAACAATGAAATGTTTTATTGATACCCAAAGAACGGGGCAGATCTAACTGAAATGCCACCGGATTGATAACCCTGGTGATCTTATAAGGGCCGATGAACCGGGGGCCTAACTTATGAGATGGCTGTCTCAACTTCAAATTCTTGGTAGACAACCAGACGAAGTCTCCTAATTTGAAGCTGCAGGGTCTTTTCCGCTTATCAAAAACCCTTTTGGTCACTAATGACACAGACACAAGGGCTTTCTTCACTTTCCGCCAAATACCTCTAAGGACCGAAACCACAGAGGAACCACCAGGCGTGGAGTCCAGGGGGTCAAAAGAATTGGCCTTAGGATGATGCCCATACACACAAAGGAAGGGAGAGATCCCTGTAGCAGAGTGAGCCGCGTTGTTATAGGCAAACTCCATGGACAGATGAGCAACCCAGTCAGTCTGACACTTGGAGACATAACACCTGAGGAACTGCTCCAAGGACTGGTTCACCCTTTCAGTCTGCCCATTAGACTGCGGATGGTAGCCCGACAACAAGCTGACAGAAATCTGGAGATCGGAACAAAATGCCCTCCAGAATTTGGCCACAAACTGGGATCCGCGGTCAGAGACCACATCAAGTGGCAACCCGTGGAGACGCACAACATGCAGCATAAATAATTCAGACAGGCGTCTGGCCGATGGCAGCCCAACCAGTGGAACGAAGTGCGCCATCTTCGAAAACCTGTCAACGACAACCCAGATGGCTGTCATCCCCGAGGATTTGGGCAAGTCCACCACAAAATCCATTGAAATGTGGGTCCATGGCTTAGATGGGATAGAGAGTGGATGTAGTGGGCCAACAGGAACCCCTCTAGGAGTCTTATTTCGGGCACAGATGTCACATGCCCGAACCCACTGATCCACATCCTTAGCCACCGAGGGCCACCACACCGCCCTAGATAGCAACTCCCGAGTTCTGGCAATACCCGGGTGACCTGCAGACTTCTTGGCATGGAATTCCAGGAACACTCGCTGTCTTAACCTAGGAGGCACAAACAAAAGACCTACCGGAAGGTCTGGAGGAGCCTGCTCCTGTGCTCTAAGGACTAATGATAAGAGGTCCTGGGTAATGCCCACTTTAATACATGATGGGGAAACAATGGGCAACGGCTCCTCGGTGGTCTCCTGGATTGGAGCAAAACTCCGCGAGAGCGCATCAGCCTTGATGTTTTTTGACCCAGGGCGATATGTTATCAAAAAATTAAAGCGAGCAAAAAACAAAGCCCATCGTGCCTGCCTGGCATTGAGACGCTTCGCTGACTCTAAATATGCCAGATTCTTATGGTCAGTGAGAATTGAGACCACAAACTTAGCCCCCTCAAGCCAGTGTCTCCACTCCTCGAGTGCATCCTTAATAGCCAACAATTCCCGGTTACCCACGTCATAATTCATCTCGGCAGGCGAAAATTTACGGGAAAAGTAAGCACAGGGATGAAGGCGATTATCTGACACTCCCATCTGAGAAAGCACTGCCCCAATACCCATCTCAGAGGCATCCACCTCCACCACAAAAGGACGCTCTGGATCTGGGTGTCGCAGCACCTTGGCCGAAACAAATGCCCTTTTGAGACGGGCAAAAGCCGCTTTAGCCTCACAAGACCAGTGAGCAACATCCGCCCCTTTCTTAGTGAGTGCCACCAAGGGCGCCACTATAGACGAAAATCCAGCGATAAATAGTCTATAAAAATTTGCAAAGCCCAGGAAACGCTGAAGCGCCTTCAAACTAGTGGGCTGCACCCAATCCAGGACTGCCTGTACCTTGGAACCCTCCATTTGGAAACCTTCTGGGGAGATAATATATCCTAGAAATGCGATTTGCTGAACTTCAAATTCGCACTTCTCCAGCTTCGCCCCAAGCCGGTGGTCTCTGAGTTTCTGGAGGACTAAGCGTACATGCTTCCGATGTTCCTCCAGGGAATGGGAGAAGATTAGGATGTCATCTAAGTATACAACTAAGAATCTATCCAAATATTCCCTGAGCACATCATTCATGAAATCCTGGAAGACTGCCGGGGCATTACAGAGCCCAAAAGGCATCACCAAATATTCATAATGCCCCGAGTGGGTATTAAAGGCAGTCTTCCATTCATCCCCCTCTCTTATTCGGATTAGATTGTACGCACCGCGTAGGTCAATCTTAGAAAAAATGGTGGCAGTACGAAGCTGGTCAAACAAGACCGAAATGAGAGGCAGTGGGTATGAGTTTTTAATCGTGATACGGTTCAATTCCCTGAAGTCGATGCAGGGTCGCAACGAACCGTCCTTTTTACCCACGAAGAAGAACCCCGACCCAACTGGAGACTGTGAAGGTCTGATAAATCCCTTAGCCAAGTTCTCCTGAATGTACTCTGCCATAGCCTGAGTCTCAGGACGTGACAGGGAGTACAACCTGCTCTTGGGAAGCTTAGCATTTGGCAACAAATCAATGGCACAGTCATAGGAGCGATGGGGAGGTAGTACCTCTGCAACTTTTTTGGAGAACACGTCCGCAAAATCTGCATAACACCCTGGCAATCCTGGCAAACTTAGCTGCGAGAAACTGACTGGAAGGCTCAAGCAACTCCTGAAACAATCAGTACTCCAACTAAGAATCTCCCCAGAGACCCAGTCAAATTGAGGATTGTGGGCCCTTAACCAGGGTAACCCCAACACCAATGGGGCAAAAGTACAGACAGTCACATAAAAGGACAATTTTTCAGAGTGTGTGGCTCCAATAAACAAAGAAATCTGGCTAGTGCAAGAGGTAATTTTACCTTGGGATAATGGTTCCCCGTTTAACCCACAAATCTCAATTTCCGATGCCAAGGGTACTAAGGGAACAGAGTGTTTCAGGGCGAATTGGCGGTCCATAAAAACCCCGTCGGCCCCACTGTCCACAAAGGCCTCAGTCTTGACAGTTTGACCGAGGATCTTCAAGGTCACCGGAATGATAAAAGTCTTCTTGGGAAATTCTGACTTCTGGCCTGACAGGATATTTCCCATCACCCTCAGGCCCTGAAGTTTTCCGGCTTTTCTGGGCATGATACTACCACATGACCTTTATTCCCACAGTACAAACACAACCCCTGCTGTCTCCTCCGCATCTTCTCACGCGAGGAGAGGCGGGTAGCCCCAATCTGCATAGGCTCCTCGGAAAATTCCTCAGAGTCTGAGGTTCCCTTGGGAAGGAAGGAAATCTCAGTCTCCCTTTCAAGCCTACGCTCTCTCAGCCGTCTATCCACCCGGATGGATAACTGCATGAGCTGATCCAAGCTATCAGGCAAGGGATGTTGTACCAGTTGGTCCTTTATCTGGTTAGAAAGACCTCTTCGGTACTGGTGTCTCAGGGCTGGGTCATTCCACTGGGTATCATGGGCCAACCTCCGAAACTCCGTACAGTAAACCTCAACTGGCCTTCGCCCTTGCTTAAGGATCAAAATCTGAGCCTCGGCTGAGGCCGTCTTGTCAGGGTCATCATACAACATGCCCAGTGCCGTAAAAAAAGCATCAACACTTTTAAGCGACGGACAGTCAGGCTGCAACCCATATGCCCAGACCTGTGGGTCTCCTTGTAGCAAGGAAATCACTATGCCCACCCGCTGAATCTCCGACCCAGAAGACTGAGGCCTAAGCCGGAAGTATAGCTTGCAGCTCTCCTTGAAACAAAAGAACTGCGAGCGATCTCCAGAAAAACGATCCGGGAGATTTACTTTCGGCTCCTTAACCCCTGAAGGTGCTGCTGCTGCGGGAGCTCCGCCAGCAGCCTGGGAGGTGTGCATTTTAATGGACAAATCATTACATTTTTGAGTCAGGACCTGCACCTGATCAACCACCTGTTGCAACGTATTTTGAGGGGTATGCTCCATATTCCCACAAAATTTCAACAGGAGTATTGGGCTGCTGAATATGTTATGCACACCAGTGCCTGCAGGAAAGTACTGGTGTCAGGACTGTTATGCACTTCAGTGCCTGCAGGAATGTACTGGTGTTTGAACTGTTATGCAAAACAAATGGACTCACAGACAGACTAGGGAATATGACATAACGTACACAGAAGGTGGTAGGGTAACAAAATACACACAACGTGAACAGAGAAGCCCAGAGGCTAAGGAACTGGGTATCTCCCTTGTATTAGAACTGCTCAGATGTGAAAAGCAAGATGTTGTGTTTTAATACATAGAAAACCCGAAATGCTGTTGCTAAGGGCAACAGCAAAACCCTAAAGGGTTACCAACGGGTGTGGCAGTAAACTCCTTGGTCAGAGATGGAATGATAGACACAAGGAGATTCTCCACAATCCTAATTCTCACTTGCAGTGCACAGGTTCGGTTTACTGCCACTAAACTGACCCCTGACACCTAGCACAGTGAGACAGGATTAGACAGGCAAGTCTTAGAATACAGCCGCAAACTTGCTAAGTTCACAGAGTAGTAACAGAACCCCAGCAAGCTAAACGACTGACTCCAGTCTTACTGCTAGGTCTGGATTGGCAGAGTGTAATACCAAATCCCCAGGCCTATTTGCAGTAAGCAACAAACAAATACAAAGCTACACAGTACTGGCTAACTTTCAGAAACTGACTAACCAACAAAGATTCAGCAGCATCTGCTTACCCTGAAAAGAGGCCTTATAAAGCAGGTGCTGTCCACGCCCCACTCAGACCTCACAGACTGTGAGCACAAAAACCAGCACCGGATCCCCTGCCATGCACAGAGCCTATAACCACTGCACAGCAAAAGACCCGAACCGGAGTATCAGCTGCGCTCAGGTTACTCCGCTAGCACTTGTCTCCCGGTTGCCATGACGACGTGGCAGCACAGGGCAGGAGACCCTAACAGTACCCCCCCTCTGACGAGGGGTCAAAGAACCCCTACCACCGGGTTTATCGGGGAACTGCGAGAAGAAAGAGCGTATCAGTCTGGGGGCATGAAGATCACAACTGCGCACCCACGACCGCTCCTCCGGGCCATACCCCTTCCAGTGCACCAAAAATGACAGCCGACCCCGAACCACCTTGGAGTCAAGAATCCTTTCAACAACAAACTCCCTCTGGCCACGTATCAGAAGAGGGGAAGGTCTTCCACTGGAAGAAGGATTACTAATCGCCCGTTTTAAAAGGGAACAATGAAATGTTTTATTGATACCCAAAGAACGGGGCAGATCTAACTGAAATGCCACCGGATTGATAACCCTGGTGATCTTATAAGGGCCGATGAACCGGGGGCCTAACTTATGAGATGGCTGTCTCAACTTCAAATTCTTGGTAGACAACCAGACGAAGTCTCCTAATTTGAAGCTGCAGGGTCTTTTCCGCTTATCAAAAACCCTTTTGGTCACTAATGACACAGACACAAGGGCTTTCTTCACTTTCCGCCAAATACCTCTAAGGACCGAAACCACAGAGGAACCACCAGGCGTGGAGTCCAGGGGGTCAAAAGAATTGGCCTTAGGATGATGCCCATACACACAAAGGAAGGGAGAGATCCCTGTAGCAGAGTGAGCCGCGTTGTTATAGGCAAACTCCATGGACAGATGAGCAACCCAGTCAGTCTGACACTTGGAGACATAACACCTGAGGAACTGCTCCAAGGACTGGTTCACCCTTTCAGTCTGCCCATTAGACTGCGGATGGTAGCCCGACAACAAGCTGACAGAAATCTGGAGATCGGAACAAAATGCCCTCCAGAATTTGGCCACAAACTGGGATCCGCGGTCAGAGACCACATCAAGTGGCAACCCGTGGAGACGCACAACATGCAGCATAAATAATTCAGACAGGCGTCTGGCCGATGGCAGCCCAACCAGTGGAACGAAGTGCGCCATCTTCGAAAACCTGTCAACGACAACCCAGATGGCTGTCATCCCCGAGGATTTGGGCAAGTCCACCACAAAATCCATTGAAATGTGGGTCCATGGCTTAGATGGGATAGAGAGTGGATGTAGTGGGCCAACAGGAACCCCTCTAGGAGTCTTATTTCGGGCACAGATGTCACATGCCCGAACCCACTGATCCACATCCTTAGCCACCGAGGGCCACCACACCGCCCTAGATAGCAACTCCCGAGTTCTGGCAATACCCGGGTGACCTGCAGACTTCTTGGCATGGAATTCCAGGAACACTCGCTGTCTTAACCTAGGAGGCACAAACAAAAGACCTACCGGAAGGTCTGGAGGAGCCTGCTCCTGTGCTCTAAGGACTAATGATAAGAGGTCCTGGGTAATGCCCACTTTAATACATGATGGGGAAACAATGGGCAACGGCTCCTCGGTGGTCTCCTGGATTGGAGCAAAACTCCGCGAGAGCGCATCAGCCTTGATGTTTTTTGACCCAGGGCGATATGTTATCAAAAAATTAAAGCGAGCAAAAAACAAAGCCCATCGTGCCTGCCTGGCATTGAGACGCTTCGCTGACTCTAAATATGCCAGATTCTTATGGTCAGTGAGAATTGAGACCACAAACTTAGCCCCCTCAAGCCAGTGTCTCCACTCCTCGAGTGCATCCTTAATAGCCAACAATTCCCGGTTACCCACGTCATAATTCATCTCGGCAGGCGAAAATTTACGGGAAAAGTAAGCACAGGGATGAAGGCGATTATCTGACACTCCCATCTGAGAAAGCACTGCCCCAATACCCATCTCAGAGGCATCCACCTCCACCACAAAAGGACGCTCTGGATCTGGGTGTCGCAGCACCTTGGCCGAAACAAATGCCCTTTTGAGACGGGCAAAAGCCGCTTTAGCCTCACAAGACCAGTGAGCAACATCCGCCCCTTTCTTAGTGAGTGCCACCAAGGGCGCCACTATAGACGAAAATCCAGCGATAAATAGTCTATAAAAATTTGCAAAGCCCAGGAAACGCTGAAGCGCCTTCAAACTAGTGGGCTGCACCCAATCCAGGACTGCCTGTACCTTGGAACCCTCCATTTGGAAACCTTCTGGGGAGATAATATATCCTAGAAATGCGATTTGCTGAACTTCAAATTCGCACTTCTCCAGCTTCGCCCCAAGCCGGTGGTCTCTGAGTTTCTGGAGGACTAAGCGTACATGCTTCCGATGTTCCTCCAGGGAATGGGAGAAGATTAGGATGTCATCTAAGTATACAACTAAGAATCTATCCAAATATTCCCTGAGCACATCATTCATGAAATCCTGGAAGACTGCCGGGGCATTACAGAGCCCAAAAGGCATCACCAAATATTCATAATGCCCCGAGTGGGTATTAAAGGCAGTCTTCCATTCATCCCCCTCTCTTATTCGGATTAGATTGTACGCACCGCGTAGGTCAATCTTAGAAAAAATGGTGGCAGTACGAAGCTGGTCAAACAAGACCGAAATGAGAGGCAGTGGGTATGAGTTTTTAATCGTGATACGGTTCAATTCCCTGAAGTCGATGCAGGGTCGCAACGAACCGTCCTTTTTACCCACGAAGAAGAACCCCGACCCAACTGGAGACTGTGAAGGTCTGATAAATCCCTTAGCCAAGTTCTCCTGAATGTACTCTGCCATAGCCTGAGTCTCAGGACGTGACAGGGAGTACAACCTGCTCTTGGGAAGCTTAGCATTTGGCAACAAATCAATGGCACAGTCATAGGAGCGATGGGGAGGTAGTACCTCTGCAACTTTTTTGGAGAACACGTCCGCAAAATCTGCATAACACCCTGGCAATCCTGGCAAACTTAGCTGCGAGAACCTGACTGGAAGGCTCAAGCAACTCCTGAAACAATCAGTACTCCAACTAAGAATCTCCCCAGAGACCCAGTCAAATTGAGGATTGTGGGCCCTTAACCAGGGTAACCCCAACACCAATGGGGCAAAAGTACAGACAGTCACATAAAAGGACAATTTTTCAGAGTGTGTGGCTCCAATAAACAAAGAAATCTGGCTAGTGCAAGAGGTAATTTTACCTTGGGATAATGGTTCCCCGTTTAACCCACAAATCTCAATTTCCGATGCCAAGGGTACTAAGGGAACAGAGTGTTTCAGGGCGAATTGGCGGTCCATAAAAACCCCGTCGGCCCCACTGTCCACAAAGGCCTCAGTCTTGACAGTTTGACCGAGGATCTTCAAGGTCACCGGAATGATAAAAGTCTTCTTGGGAAATTCTGACTTCTGGCCTGACAGGATATTTCCCATCACCCTCAGGCCCTGAAGTTTTCCGGCTTTTCTGGGCATGATACTACCACATGACCTTTATTCCCACAGTACAAACACAACCCCTGCTGTCTCCTCCGCATCTTCTCACGCGAGGAGAGGCGGGTAGCCCCAATCTGCATAGGCTCCTCGGAAAATTCCTCAGAGTCTGAGGTTCCCTTGGGAAGGAAGGAAATCTCAGTCTCCCTTTCAAGCCTACGCTCTCTCAGCCGTCTATCCACCCGGATGGATAACTGCATGAGCTGATCCAAGCTATCAGGCAAGGGATGTTGTACCAGTTGGTCCTTTATCTGGTTAGAAAGACCTCTTCGGTACTGGTGTCTCAGGGCTGGGTCATTCCACTGGGTATCATGGGCCAACCTCCGAAACTCCGTACAGTAAACCTCAACTGGCCTTCGCCCTTGCTTAAGGATCAAAATCTGAGCCTCGGCTGAGGCCGTCTTGTCAGGGTCATCATACAACATGCCCAGTGCCGTAAAAAAAGCATCAACACTTTTAAGCGACGGACAGTCAGGCTGCAACCCATATGCCCAGACCTGTGGGTCTCCTTGTAGCAAGGAAATCACTATGCCCACCCGCTGAATCTCCGACCCAGAAGACTGAGGCCTAAGCCGGAAGTATAGCTTGCAGCTCTCCTTGAAACAAAAGAACTGCGAGCGATCTCCAGAAAAACGATCCGGGAGATTTACTTTCGGCTCCTTAACCCCTGAAGGTGCTGCTGCTGCGGGAGCTCCGCCAGCAGCCTGGGAGGTGTGCATTTTAATGGACAAATCATTACATTTTTGAGTCAGGACCTGCACCTGATCAACCACCTGTTGCAACGTATTTTGAGGGGTATGCTCCATATTCCCACAAAATTTCAACAGGAGTATTGGGCTGCTGAATATGTTATGCACACCAGTGCCTGCAGGAAAGTACTGGTGTCAGGACTGTTATGCACTTCAGTGCCTGCAGGAATGTACTGGTGTTTGAACTGTTATGCAAAACAAATGGACTCACAGACAGACTAGGGAATATGACATAACGTACACAGAAGGTGGTAGGGTAACAAAATACACACAACGTGAACAGAGAAGCCCAGAGGCTAAGGAACTGGGTATCTCCCTTGTATTAGAACTGCTCAGATGTGAAAAGCAAGATGTTGTGTTTTAATACATAGAAAACCCGAAATGCTGTTGCTAAGGGCAACAGCAAAACCCTAAAGGGTTACCAACGGGTGTGGCAGTAAACTCCTTGGTCAGAGATGGAATGATAGACACAAGGAGATTCTCCACAATCCTAATTCTCACTTGCAGTGCACAGGTTCGGTTTACTGCCACTAAACTGACCCCTGACACCTAGCACAGTGAGACAGGATTAGACAGGCAAGTCTTAGAATACAGCCGCAAACTTGCTAAGTTCACAGAGTAGTAACAGAACCCCAGCAAGCTAAACGACTGACTCCAGTCTTACTGCTAGGTCTGGATTGGCAGAGTGTAATACCAAATCCCCAGGCCTATTTGCAGTAAGCAACAAACAAATACAAAGCTACACAGTACTGGCTAACTTTCAGAAACTGACTAACCAACAAAGATTCAGCAGCATCTGCTTACCCTGAAAAGAGGCCTTATAAAGCAGGTGCTGTCCACGCCCCACTCAGACCTCACAGACTGTGAGCACAAAAACCAGCACCGGATCCCCTGCCATGCACAGAGCCTATAACCACTGCACAGCAAAAGACCCGAACCGGAGTATCAGCTGCGCTCAGGTTACTCCGCTAGCACTTGTCTCCCGGTTGCCATGACGACGTGGCAGCACAGGGCAGGAGACCCTAACAGCCATTTACGTCAAAGAGTTCAATCTTTGTCTCATCAGACCAGAGAATTTTGTTTTTCATGGTCTGAGAGTCCTTCAGGTGCATTTTGGCAAACTCCAGGTGGGCCGCCATGTGCTTTTTACTAAGGAGTAGCTTTCATCTTGCCATTCTACCATACCTGCCTGAATTGTTGGATTGCTGCAGAGATGGTTGTCCTTCTGGAAGGTTCTCCTCTTTCCACAGAGGAATGCTGTAGCTCTGACAGAGTGACCATCGGGTTCTTGGTCACCTCCCTGACTAGGGCCCTTATCCCCCGCTTGCTCAGTTTAGGTGGCCGGCCAGCTCTAGGAAGAGTCCTGGTGGTTCCGAACTTCTTCCATTTAAGGATGATGGAAGCCACTGTACTCAATGTGATCTTTAAAGTAGCAGATATTTTTCTGTACCCTTCCCCAGATTTGTGCCTCTAGACAATCCTGTCTCGGAGTTCTACAGACAATTCCTTTGACTTCATGCTAGTTTAGTGCTTAGACATGCATTGTCAAGTGTGAGACCTTATATAGACAGGTGTGTGTGTCTTTCCAAATCATGTACAATCAACTGAATTTGCCACAGGTGGACTCCATTTAAGCTGTAGGAACATCACAAGGATGATCAGTGGAAACAGGATGCTCCTGGGCTCAATTTTGAGCTTCATGGCAAAGGCTGTTAATACTTATGTACAAGTGATTTCTTATTTTTTTTATATATTTTAAATAAATTTGCAAAAATCATAAAAAAAACTTTTTTTACGTTGTCATTATGGGGTAATGTGTGTAGAATTTTGAGGGAAAAAATTAATTTATTGCATTTTGGAATAAGGCTGTAACATAACAAAATGTGGAAAAAGTGAAGCGCTGTGAATACTTTCCGGATGCACTGTAATTGCTAGTCGTTGCTATAGTACAGATACCTGTTTACTGGAAGGATCAATGGGATGCGTCAGAATATAGGCAGTTGGGATCCCAGTAATCAGAAGACTGAGAGCAGGATCCCGACTGTAAGAATTCTGATTGGGTGCTATGTGTGCTCCTGCGGGGTTGCTAGTGACATTCCTCATCACACCGACAGGGGATGCCCCTAGCATTTACATGCTGCAAAATGTTACGCATATCCCCCCTGTTGGTCCCAGCATCGGCAAGTGTGTATAAACTTGCCGCATGCTGGGTCCCATTGGCAGTGATGACGGCATACCTCCCAACATCACCCTCTCCAGGAGGGACAAAATGCTCTGCATCTGGACTTTTATCTTAATTTATGATTGCCCTCACCTGTTTTTAACAGGTCAATGGATAAGAAAGGTGTTTCACCACAGGTGATGGCAATCATAAATTAAGAGGGAAGTCCAGGAGCAGAGCATTCTGTCCCTCCTGGAGAGGGTCATGTTGAGAGAAATGATGATGGGATGGGTTGGGTACACATCATCTAGTGTGCCCCCAGCATCAGTGTGTGTGTGTGTGCGCGGCCAATATATTGAACGTCGTCGTTTACAGACAGCCGACCGACTGTACACTTGCTGCATACCCTGGCGGTAATTGACAGCACAACTGGGCAGGCACAACACACTGCCTGGTCCGTCTGTAGATATATCTGCAGATCAATTCATCATGGAATCATGGAATCCAAACCCCTTAATTAAAGTGATGGATAACACACTGTATGTAGAAGGGACCTAATTAATTAGAATTGCTGGCACTTTATCCACAGGAGGAATAATTGAGGGTGTCTTCTCCCTTAACGGTCACCTGCAAACCACTGTATCAGCAAATCTTTTCAACTATGCTGGTGCTGATAAGAGCAAGATTTCCATTTGCTATACAGCGCACAGGATCAGAGACTACCTGGGAGGCAGGCACATTTTCGCACATAGGCCCTCATTCCGAGTTGTTCGCTCGCAAGGCGAATGTAGCAGAGTTACACACGCTAAGCCGCCGCCTACTGGGAGTGAATCTTAGCTTCTTAAAATTGCGACCGACGTACGCGCAATATTGCGATTACAAACGAGTTAGCAGTTTCAGAGTAGCTCCAGACTTACTCTGCCTGTGCGATCATTTCAGTGCTTGTCGTTCCTGGTTGACGTCACAAACACACCCAGCGTTCGCCCAGGCACTCCCACCGTTTCCCCGGCCACTCCTGCGTTTTTTCCGGAAACGGTAGCGTTTTCAGCCACACGCCCCTGAAACGCCGTGTATCCGCCCAGTAACACCCATTTCCTGTCAATCACATTACGATCGCCGGAGCGAAGAAAAAGCCGTGAGTAAAAATACTTTCTTCATAGTAAAGTTACTTGGCGCAGTCGCAGTGCGAACATTGCGCATGCGTACTAAGCGGATTTTCACTGCGATGCGATGAAAAATACCGAGCGAACAACTCGGAATGAGGGCCATATTGTAGACATATTAAAGTTACTGTGGTCACTGTTATAGTATGTGCTGTGTATTGAAAGTATTGTATATTAACTATTGCAGTGCACTCCCCACTGTGCACACATACAAGGTCCCAGGGAGGTCTGTCCTCCAATCTGATGTATTAGTACACACGTGTTACAGTCATCTTGTAGATCCTTACATTAGTACTGCGGAAGACTTGGGGGCATAACCAGAAATTTGTAGTCACAGTAAGTACATATAAAAGGGGCACCTGTCCCATCGCTTCTATAGAGACACCTCTCAGCAGCAATTATTCATTTTATGCCCCATAATAGTACCCTAGTTCATTTTCTGTCCCATTCTGTGCCCTAGTTAATATTATGCCCCATAGTAGAACCCTAGTTCATTTTCTGTCCCATTCTGTGCCCTAGTTAATATTATGCCCCATAATAGTACCCTAGTTCATTTTCTGTCCCATTCTGTGCCCTAGTTAATATTATGCCCCATAGTAGTGCCCTAGTTTCCATGATGTCACATTGTATGGGTGCCAGTACACGTTATACCACACAGTATCCCAAAATTGACAGTATAACATACAGTGCCCCAGTTCATATTATGCCACACCGTAGTGCCTCCATTTCATATTGTGTCACATTAAAGTGCCACAGTTCTTATTATGTAACATTATAGTGCCCTCCAGTTCATATTGTGCCACATTACAGTGTTCCCTTACCATTATAACATCCACTATACACTCCTCTCACTGAAGATGTAATGTCACACAGTTCAGGCTGTGCAATATATGAGACCCAACTGCTTAGCAGGCAAATCTGGGAAATTGGTATGACAGCCAAGGAATTTAGGAGATACCGGTGTGTTAACATTGTGCTCGTTTGGGTGGGCATTGATTTGACACCCGTGTAAGTCTGGTACGCTTCTCTGCCTGATTATTGGTGGATTTTATATGCATTTTTAACTTCATTTGGAATAAAAATTGTACTTCACTATATATACCCTTTTTCTTTTAATTCTGGGGTACCTATGGAGCTATTATCTCTATCAGGCAACAGACTGGGTTGATAAGCAGAGCAGGATACGGATGCCGGTTCCATTTCGTGGAGGACAAAACGAGAAATAAGGAATTAAATATTGGTCCTTCAGACTTTAAAAGGAGACATATTGGACATTGTGACGTATATATTCTTTCTTAAACCTTTCCCTCATCCAAGAGAGTTCGCACAGTTGTTAATATTCTATAGCTCTCACTTTGTGTCAGTGTCTTTCCTAGGGCAGCATAATGGGGGTCATTCCGACCCGATTGCTCGCTGCAGTTTGTCGCAGCGATCGGGTTGGAACTGCACATGCGCCGGCGCTGCAGTGCGCTGGCGCATGGCAGCTTTCGTTACCTAGCGATCGCCTCTGAGACAGAGGCGGTCGCCAGGCGGGGGCGTTTAGCCACCATTTAGGGGGAGCAGTCCGGCCAACGCAGGCGTGGCTGGTCCATTGGGGGGGTGGGCCGTGGTGGCTGCGTGACGTCTCACGCAGCCGCTGTGGCCAGCGGGAGTGATGAGCAACTCCTGGCCAGCCGCAGGAGCTGCGCTGGCCGGGAGTTACTCCTCAAATACAAAGGCATCGCCTCTGTGCGATGCTTTTGTATTTGTGCTGGGGGGCCGGCACGGACATGCGGGGCGGACTAGCCCTGTGTTGGGCATCCCCCCGCATGTCTGAGTTAACGATCGTAGCTGTGCTAAACTTAGCACAGCTACGATCAACACGGAATGACCCCCTATATGCTAAGATAAATGCTGTGCATACTTGTCTTCACTAAACTCCTGTATACGGCCGGGTCTGGGACTCCAGATCGACAACAAAAAGGTTGACACACCTTAGGTCGACGCCAATTGGTCGACACACCTTAGGTCGACATGGACAAAAGGTCGACATGGACAAAAGGTCGACAGGAACAAGGTCGACATGGAAAAAGGTCGACATGAGTTTTTTATGTTTTTTTGGTGTCGTTTTCTTCGTAGAGTGACCAGGAACCCCAATTAGTGCACTGCGTCCCCTCGCATGGCTCGCTTCGCTCGCCATGCTTCGGGCATGGTGCCTTCGCTCCGCTCGGCACACTTTACCGTTCCAATCGTAGTCCACATGGATCATTAAGTATGAAAAAGTTCCAAAAAAAAAACAAAACATAAAAAACTCATGTCGACCTTTTTCCATGTCGACCTTTTGACCATGTCGACCTTTTGACCATGTCGACCTAAGGTGTGTCGACCAATTGACGTCGACCTAAGGTGTGTCAACCTTTTTGTTGTCGACCTGGAGTCCGGATACCATACGGCCAGGTGCAAGTCAAAGGCAGCACTGCTAATAGACAGAAACAGTCAATAGAATGTAACCCAGCTGTAACGTCACCTCAAGCTTAGCGCAGTCATTTCCCAAGCTATTGTTCATTATTTAAGCAAAGTAGCTGCTTACAGGAAACTGGGGCCACATCTTGCCTTGGGCTGGAGACTCGTTATGTTTCTAGGACGTGGTATTATGGGCACTTAATGAGATATCAGTAGTGGGATTTGGTCAGGGGCGGGAATATTAATTTATAGTGAGCCGCAGGCCGGTGACTGGTAATGTATGTCAGGGTAGGGCTAGGGCTATACTTTCTACTTTACTACCTCTAAGTGTTAGGCTTCTTGTGGGTCTTTTTGACATTTGCTGACAATATTATGTATAACCAATCAGGTGAAGCCCATAACAATGAAACTGCAAGATTTCTATAATTTTCTAAGGTTTAAATGTAAAACTACATATTCAGCAAAAAAGTACAAATAAAACATTTTCTATACTATTTTTACATTACTCTCATAAACAATGAAACAACCAAAAACCATTCACCAAAACAAACTACCCATTAATATTATTAATGCTCCAGTACACTTCCAATAATAAATAAGCAATAAAAAATAATAATCCATAACTCTGTTAAGTGCCAAGAACCCTAAACTTTACCACTCGCTAATATATACTAGCGTGTAGATGGCTTCTTTCCACACATAGGTGTATTCCTCCTGGTTTAATAATGAGACCAGCTCATAAAGTTGATTTAATAAGTCATTGTGGGAGTAATTCAGACCTGATCGCTAGGCTGCGTTTTCGCACAGCGGGTGATCAGGTCTAAACTGCGCATGCACCACAATGCGCAGGCGCGTCGCACGGGTACAGATCGAATCCCCGCTCAGCGATGGGTTTGTGCGAAGAATCCATTCGCACAGGCGTTCGCAAGGAGATTGACAGGAAGAGGGCGTTTGTGGGTGGCAACTGACCGTTTTCAGGGAGTGTCTGGAAAAACTGAGGTGTGTCCAAGCGTTTTTTGCAGGGAGGGTTCCCGATGTCAATTCCGGTCCCGGGCAAACTGATGTGATTGTAGTGGCTGAGTAAGTCCTGGGCTGCGCAGAGACTGCACAAAATCTGTTTGTACAGCTCTGCTACACATGCATTCGCACACTTGCGCAGCTAAAATACACTCCCCCTGTAGGTGGTGACTATCTGATCACAGCAGTGCAAAAATCGCTTGCTAGCGATCAGGTCTGAATTAGGACCTGTGTGTCAGGTTGTCAGGATTCTTATTTAGTCTGTTCCCGGAGGGGGCACTAGTGGGTCAGTGTTGGAATGACGTATGAAATGTGGAGACTGAATAAAGTCCTGCGCATATGCGCTAATGTTTAATAAACACAAAAGTCACAGAACAATAATATAATAATAGATGGTACGTAGCATTGGTAGTAGCAGAAATGAAATGATAAACGGTAACTGAATCCAAGGTAGTGATAAAAAGTCTTTGGCAACATAGATATATCCATACTTGCCTACCTGACCCTCTCCATGAGGGAGAAAATGCTCTGTTCCCGGACTTTCCTGGTAATGTATGATTGCCATCACCTGTGGTGAAACACCTTTCTTATTAAGTAACTAGCTCACCACAGGTGATGGCAATCATACATTACCAGGAACAGAGCATTTTCTCCCTCATGGCAGGGTCAGGTAGGCAAGTATGGATATATCTTGGTGATAAGTTGATGGCTGAATGCAGAAGGTTTAAAGCAAATAAAGTCTGACAACAAAACGTGAAAATAACTTGATAACTGGATGCAAATGGTTTTAAGCAAAATAAAGTCACTGGTAACACAAATGTGAAATAACCTGGATGTAAACGGATTTGTAAATAATAATTGAAACAAAGCAAAACTCTGGTAACGTGGAATAACTTGATAAATGTAAATGGTTTAGAAAACAGAACTCCGGTAATACTTGCAAAAGCACACAATCTCTGTAACATAAAAGTTCTATAGCCAAGCAAGGCCCAGGCAGGAGACAGTCCTAACTCAGCATGCTTGTTAAGTGCTGGATGCAATGCACAGAATGGAATGCTGGTAATAAGGTGCACAAGTTAGGCAATGAATAACACCTGAGGAGAGTCTCTTACTGCTGATGAACTGTGGCAGGAGTCTGGAACAAGCAGGAGAAATGCAGAATGATGAATGGAATGAAATGATGAGAGGAACCACGGGAAACCACTGGAGACTGGAACCACGGGGAACCACTGGAGACTGGAACACGGGGAACCACTGGAGACTGGAACACGGGGAACCACTGGAGACTGGAACACGGGGAACCACTGGAGACTGGAACACGGGGAACCACTGGAGAACTTGACACACCAAATGTGACTCGTTGTCCAAGGCAATGAGAATGAGCCAGGAACTGGAGTTTATACCCCTTGCTCTGTGATGATTGGATGAATCTCTGTGAGAACACACCCTCCAGGATTGGGTGCCCAGATCAGCTGAGAGTTAACTGGAGCTGGTGATTAACCGGGAGAATAATTCTGTAGACAGTTAATGCAATGCACTGCTGGTTGCTGGCTGGGATCAGTAGTGCACCGGGAGTTAATGCTGTTTAACTAGAATCACTGTGTACTCCAGGCTGCTGGCTGAAACCAGTGGTTACCAAAAGATAGAACTGGTTAGGTGGAGCACAGTGAGCTGCAGGAGACTGAAGACTGGAACCTGTAGTTCCAAAGGTCCAATTCACAGGGAATACTCTGAAAACAGAGGACTGAAGCCAGGAGACGCCTGTTCACTGGAAGTGATGCAATGGAGGATGCGGATTCCCGACAGTACCCCCCCTTTTATGGGTGGGCACCGAACACCCACGGTGGAACTTGGAGGATCCTTGAAAAAGAATTTAGGAATAAACAAAATCAGAGGTCCTCAAAAGTCTTCCCAACTTTCATCTTCAGAAGACAGATTTTTCTCGTCAGAACAAGTAGACCATTCATGGTCATTTGAGACAGAATTTTACTTCCTGGGAAAAGGCATAGCTAGGAAGGATAGAACCTCCCATAACGTAACTTGAGTCTTCATCAACAAACTCACTTTCAGAGTCAGAGTCCAGGTCTAGTGTGGTCATGGAAGCCTTTTGTTTAGGAACAACAGTATCTGAGACAACCTGTGGACCAGTGAATTGGAAGCTATATGAGACACCAGGGGGTATATTACCCTGGTCCCGATTTTGACCGAGATGGTGTTTTTTCTTCAAAGTGTCATCTCGGGAATTTACTAAACTCAAATCACGGCAGTGATGAGGGCATTCGTATTTTTTTGGAACTCAAAGAAAAAAATTACGAATGAATACACCATCGGTCAAATACGCTTGAAATTTGGTAGAACTCGGTAATTTACTAAAAAGTGTAATTCAGAAACACTGCCGGCAATAGCCAAACACTGCAGTGAAAAAATACAAATCGTAAAAAAGTGCTAAAATAAAACAGACCTGCTTTTTTTTTACAGTGTTTTGATAGGCATGCACGGATCCATGAGATCCGTGCATGTTTATCAGTGGGAAGGGGTGGGAAAGTGTTAAATTTTTTGAAAAAAAATGCGTAGGGTCCCCCCTCCTAAGCAAAACCAGCCTCGGGCTCATTGAGCCGGTCCTGGTTGAAAAAATATGGGGAAAAAAGTGACAGGGGTTCCCCCATATTTAATCAACCAGCACCGGGCTCTGCGCCTGGTCCTGGTTCCAAAAATACGGGGGACAAAAAGCGTAGGGGTCCCCCGTATTTCTGAAACCAGCACCGGGCTCCACTAGCCAGATACATAATGCCACAGCCGGGGGACACTTTTATATTGGTCCCTGCGGCCCAGCCATTACATACCCAACTAGTCACCCCTGGCCGGGGTACCCTGGAGGAGTGGGAACCCCTTAAATAAAGTGGTCCCCCCCCCTCCAGCCACCCAAGGGCCAGGGGTGAAGCCCGAGGCTGTCCCCCCCCATCCAAGGGTGGCGGATGGGGGGCCGATAGCCTTTTTGACAAAATGTGAATATTGTTTTTAGTAGCAGTACTGCAAGTCCCAGCAAGCCTCCCCCGCAAGCTGGTACTTGGAGAACCACAAGTACCAGCATGCGGAGGAAAACCGGGCCCGCTGGTACCTGTAGTACTACTAAAAAAATACCCCAATAAAAACAGGAGACACACACCTTGAAAGTAAAAGTTTATTACATACATCCACACCACCAAACATACATACTTACCTATGTTCACACGAGGGTCGGTCCTCTTCATGTAGAATCCATGGGGTACCTGTAGGAAAAATTATACTCACATAATCCAGTGTAGATTGGTCCTCTTCTGTTCTATTTGTAATCCACGTACTTTGCAAAATAAAAAAACGGACACCCGACCACGCACTGAAAGGGGCCCCATGTTTTCACATGGGACCCCTTTCCCCGACTGCCAGGAACACCCCTGACTTCTGTCTAAGAGGGCTCCTTCAGCCAATCAGGGAGCGCCACGTCGTGGCACCCTCCTGATTGGCTGTGTGCTCCTGTAGTGTCTGTCAGGCAGCACACGGCAGTAATACAATGTAGCGCCTATGCGCTCCATTGTAACCAATGGTGGGAACTTTGTGGTCAGCGGTTGACCGAAAGTAACCTCACCGCTGACCACAAAGTTCCCACCATTGGTTACAATGGAGCGCATAGGCGCTACATTGTATCTCTGCCGTGTGCTGCCTGACAGACACTACAGGAGCACACAGCCAATCAGGAGGGTGCCACGACGTGGCGCTCCCTGATTGGCTGAAGGAACCCTCTTAGACAGAAGTCAGGGGGGGTTCCTGGCAGTCGGGGAAAGGGGTCCCATGTGAAAACATGGGGCCCCTTTCAGTGCGTGGTCGGGTGTCCGTTTTTTTATTTTGCAAAGTACGTGGATTACAAATAGAACAGAAGAGGACCGATCTACACTGGATTATGTGAGTATAATTTTTCCTACAGGTACCCCATGGATTCTACATGGAGAAGAGGACCGACCCTCGTGTGAACATAGGTAAGTATGTATGTTTGGTGGTGTGGATGTATGTAATAAACTTTTACTTTCAAGGTGTGTGTCTCCTGTTTTTATTGGGGTATTTTTTTAGTAGTAGTACTACAGGTACCAGCGGCCCCGGTTTTCCTCCGTATGCTGGTACTTGTGGTTCTCCAAGTACCAGCTTGCGGGGGAGGCTTGCTGGGACTTGCAGTACTGCTACTAAAAACAATATTCACATTTTGTCAAAAAGGCTATCGGCCCCCCATCCGCCGCCCTTGGATGGGGGGGACACAGCCTCGGGCTTCACCCCTGGCCCTTGGGTGGCTGGAGGGGGGGACCCCTTGATTTAAGGGGTTCCCACTCCTCCAGGGTACCCCGGCCAGTGGTGACTAGTTGGGTATGTAATGCCAGGGCCGCAGGGACCAATATAAAAGTGTCCCCCGGCTGTGGCATTATGTATCTGGCTAGTGGAGCCCGGTGCTGGTTTCAGAAATACGGGGGACCCCTACGCTTTTTGTCCCCCGTATTTTTGGAACCAGGACCAGGTGCAGAGCCCGGTGCTGGTTGATTAAATATGGGGGAACCCCTGTCACTTTTTTCCCCATATTTTTTCAACCAGGACTGGCTCAATGAGCCTGAGGCTGGTTTTGCTTAGGAGGGGGGACCCCACGCATTTTTTTTAAATTTTTTAACAATGTTTTATTTTTTACGAAAGGTGCACAATGAAGCCCAGTACATATCTCACAGATCCAGCCGAGATTCATTGTGTTAAAGTCGGCAGTGTTTTACAATTCACTCCCGTAAAACACTGCCAAAAAATATGAATGACATCGACATCGGTAAATACGAAAATGCAGAATACGACAGCTTAGTAAATTAGTCGTAATAAATTCAAAAAGTTGCAAATTTACACTTTCAATGTCATTCGTGTTTGAACTTTAACCTCATTCGGAAAAATACGAATTTTAGTAAATATACCCCCAGGACTAGGGTTAACGGCAGCATAGCCAACACTTACGTCAACAGATGGTAGACTTTAAACTGGTTTTGGAGCTCTCCAATTCCTGTAATTCTTGAAATCTCTGATACATTGATTCAACAGAACCTGATCGTGTTTGGAAAGAGTTGAGTCGAAAAAATGAGAACTGGAAGACTGATCAGAAGACTGAGCAGATGTTGAATCCGGGGAGTCCATACTTTCAGAAGTGTTGCTGTAGGATGGAGACATGGAAGTATATGCAACTTTCAAATCTAAAGTCTGAGAACCTTGTCTTGACTTTGCAGCTTGGAAATCTTTAATAACTTGGTCTAATGTATCCTGATTTTGCACAGACAAAGATTTTGGAAAGAATTTAGCAGTAGGCAGACTGTTGACAAATTGGCCAGAATGCCCAGATGACTTTGAATGCATTAACCTTGGAGCAAACTCCTGTTTTACGGCTTCGCAGAAAGCGGGAAGATCACTCAGTAGCGGATCCTTAGATTCAATGAGAGGATTCGCCCAATCCAGTGCTTTACCTTTGAAGAACAGGAGGAAATATCTGATTGCATTGGCTGGAGTGATGCTCACTGAAGATCCCGACTCAGTAAAAGTGAGGTATTGGCTTGCCAATGCACGGAACTGAGCATAGTCACCATCAAAGTAGACTGGAACTTGTGTATCTAGTGGAAACTTGGAAGGCTGAATGTCAGTTGAAGTCTCGGAAGACAATGTAGGACACTTGAGAGTAGAGGACTGGAATAAGCATTCAGAAGCAGGAGTAGAATCAACTTGAAATGCTCTAGGGTGGAGAGAGGACGTCATCTCCTGGATTGACTGACGGGAATTCTCAGCTGAGGTTGACTGCATACTAGAAGCTTCATTTTGGGGTGAGATGCTTAGAGCCTCCATCTGGGTTGAGGCAACTGCAATATTTGCAAGAACTGTAGACTCTGGACATAGCGACAGGAGTTGCTTACTTGAAACACTGGAGAGAACCACACCGGGTTCAGAGGAACTGTAATCGGCAGGGACAGATGGCAACTTTGGACAAACGGATGGAACCGGGATTTGTACAGGACTACATGAATTGACTTGAACTGAAGGAGGCTGATCTGGACAGACGGATGGGACCGGATTGGGTCCAGAAAAGCTTGAACCGGCTGGAACCGGAGGAGTCTTCGGACTGACGGACAGGACCGGATTTGATCCGAAGAGGCTGGAATCGGCCGAAACCGAAGGAGGCTGATCCGGACAGATGGAAGGGACCGGAAGAGCTTGAACCGGCTGGAACCGGAGGAGTCTTCGGACTGACGGATAGGACCAGATTTGATCCGAAGATGCTGGAATCGGCTGGAACCGAAGTAGGCTGATCTGGACAGACGGATGGGACCGGAAAAGCTTGAACCGTCTGGAACCGGGCTAGGTCCATTGACACTTGACTCTGTATAGACAGAATCCGGATGTTCTGATGATCCCTCTTGGAGTGGTACTGAGCTAGTAGCACTCTCTGCAGTTGGCAAACAAAAGTTCATGTCTGTATCTGTGGCTTTAAGAATTCCTCCTGGGATCTTGGCCCTGGATTCCTCTTTTGAGGCTGAAACTCCAAAGACCCCTCCTGGGGTTAACAGATCAGACACACTGTTTTGAGTTGCATGCCCGAATGCCACTTCTGGAACCTGAACATCAGATACCCCTTCTGGGATCACAACATCAGATGCCCCACCTGGGGCTGTAGACACAGATGCCCCTTCTCGGGCTGTAGACACAGAAACTACTTTAGTTATGGGTAACATAGATAGTCTCTTTTGATTTCCGAACTTGGGATTGGGTCTATTTGTCACAGGACCCCAATCGTAGACTTTTTGGACACTCCTGTCCGGGCTAAAGGAACTTGAAACTGTGTAGGACACGTTGGAAGGTTTGCAGGTGAAAACTCTGTGATGTTGGGACATGTCACCAACTTTTGAGTTGCGGAAGGAACAGTCCTTAATAAGATGACTAGAACTCCCACAGTAAAAGCAGAGGTGAAGCTGCTTTCGATGCCGGCGTTCAGCTTCCGTGAGTTTAGAGCGCGGGTAGCTCTGGAATCTGCCCTCTCTCTGCATAGGAGAAGAGAGACTTCAGTTTGAAGGATGCTTGACACGGAGGTCGCACTAGTCTCTATACATTGAGCAGGACTCTTCACTGTGTTTAAAGCACCACCTAGGATTTCTGGTATGATTGGAATGATTCTTGATAGCAGACTTTGAAGTTGTTCTAATAGATAACAAAGAGTGCTTATAAGTTCAGGCTTTACAGCAGAAGACAGAGGAGTCCTGAAATTTGCAAAGGGGGAAGTCGCCCTCTCAGGAGAATCAGTTGTGAAGGGTGTACCATAGGGCTAACTTGAGCGAGGTCCATCTACAGGAACGAATTGTGCAGGGGAAGTTGGAATAACTGGAGCAGGAGTGACTTGAACTGGAACCGGAGGAACAACAGAACTTGGAAGGGATTGCAGCAAGGTATCCAAACGGGTAGACATTCCCTGTAGAAACAGGATCACTTGCTGTTGTGCAGCCTCGTAGCCAATGAGTCGTGACACCAAACTCTGGAGTGACCCTGACCCCACACTCTGACCACCGTCCGGGTCCATGGGCCTTGGACAAACTGTCAGGGTGTCAGGATTCTGATTTAGTCTGTTCCCGGAGGGGGCACTAGTGGGTCAGTGTTGGAATGACGTATGAAACGTGGAGACTGAATAAAGTCCTGCGCATATGCGCTAATGTTTAATAAACACAAAAGTCACAGAACAATAATATAATAATAGATGGTACGTAGCATTGGTAGTAGCATTAATGAAATGATAAACGGTAACTGAATCCAAGGTAAAGATAAAAAGCCTTTGGCAACACAGATATATCTTGGTGATAAGTTGATGGCTGAATGCAGAAGGTTTAAAGCAAATAAAGTCTCTGACAACAAAACGCGAAATAACTTGATAACTGGATGCAAATGGTTTTAAGCAAAATAAAGTCACTGGTAACACAAATGTGAAATAACCTGGTAGCTGGATGTAAACGGATTTGTAAATAATAATTGAAACAAAGCAAAACTCCGGTAACGTGGAATAACTTGATAAATGCAAATGGTTTGGAAAACAGAACTCCGGTAATACTTGCAAAAGCACACAGTCTCTGTAACATAAAAGTTCTATAGCCAAGCAAGGCCCAGGCAGGAGACAGTCCTAACTCAGCATGCTTGTTAAGTGCTGGATGCAATGCACAGACTGGAATGCTGGTAATAAGGTGCACAAGTTAGGCAATGAATAACACCCGAGGAGAGTCTCTTACTGCTGATGAACTGTGGCTGGAGTCTGGAACAAGCAGGAGAAATGCAGAATGATGAATGGAATGATATGATGAGAGGAACCACGGGGAACCACTGGAGACAGGAACACGGGGAACCACTGGAGACTGGAACACGGGGAACCACTGGAGACTGGAACACGGGGAACCACTGGAGACTGGAACACGGGGAACCACTGGAGACTGGAACACGGGGAACCACTGGAGAACTTGACACACCAAATGTGACTCGTTGTCCAAAGCGATGAGAATGAGTCAGGAACTGGAGTTTATACCCCTTGCTCTGTGAGGATTGGATGAATCTCTGTGAGAACACACCCTCCAGGATTGGGTGCCCAGATCAGCTGAGAGTTAACTGGAGCTGGTGATTAACCGGGAGAATAATTCTGTAGACAGTTAATGCAATGCACTGCTGGTTGCTGGCTGGGATCAGTAGTGCACCGGGAGTTAATGCTGTTTAACTAGAAGCACTGTGTACTCCAGGCTGCTGGCTGAAACCAGTGGTTACCAAAAGATAGAACTGGTTAGGTGGAGCACAGTGAGCTGCAGGAGACTGAAGACTGGAACTGCTGGGACCTGTAGTTCCACAGGTCCAATTCACAGGGAATACTCTGAAAACAGAGGACTGAAGCCAGGAGACGCCTGTTCACTGGAAGTGATGCAATGGAGAATGCGGATTCCTGACACTGTGTGTTCATAGAGGTGAACAATAAATGGATAAGATCTGAACCTTTAAACCTTAACTAGTGTAAGGAATTCGAGAACCTCTTTCAGCTACAAATTACTTTTTATAGAAATTATATTTGGAGAAAACAGCTAAGATTTCATCACCTGTGCAGACACTATCTTTTCTTGTTCTCGGGCAAGTATAAGAATATATACAGTCAATTGGTATGGTAAGGTTCTCCTTAAGACAGCTTCTAACAAGTTCCAGTACTCCTTCTTTTGTTCTCTTTGTTCAGGGGCTCTTACAGAATACATTTGTGTATGAGAGTCCAAAGAAACCATGGCTGTTGACCCACATGTAGAATATAATGTATACATTGATGCACTGACACCTTCAAAATGACACTCACAATGTATTTTTTGGAGAACCAATCATGCAATTCATTGTCAATGATGTCTCAAAACATACGAACACACTTACATTTTTTCTTTCTGATCCCTGGCACTAAGCTTAAACCATTCACCTTTCTATTTGAAAGTTCAGCATGGATTGCCCCTGCCCACAGGAAATCATCCCCCTTACAGACTATAAGATCCACCCCAGCTAAAGCCAAATGAACTGGTTTTAAACCCATGGCTTCTTGTTCCTGAGAATGAGAGCTCCTGCTTTACTGCATAAGGCTGATGAACCCAGGTGTTCTTGACTTGCTTGAATAAAGTCACACCTTCAGACCTTAACAGAATAGTTGAAAACAGTGTCTCTTCCTGTGACCTATGTTAAGTCTCTCACTTTGTAACATCTTGTAAAGTTTTATGTCTTGTGTAAGAGTCCAATGCTTCTCTGAATCTTGGGTGCCAATAAAAGTGTTCTCCTTGTACACCCCTGTTGCTGGGTTTGCTCACTGTCACAACCATCCCCCTCCCTATTTACATTTACTTCCCAAAGATTGTACATCTCCAATGCCAGCAGCTCACATCACACAAAAGTGATCTCACCTTTTCTCTATCCTGCTCACAAGAGGGTAACATTTTTAAAAGTTTATTTTGTGTGCCTCATTGGCACAGAAGCTACATAGATCAATATATGGCATCCTCTGCATGATACACTAGTGTTAAAGTTTGAAAAATCTGGTAATCTTACTTAATGTAGCTTCATCATGGGAATTACATTTGTGTCTACACACCTATGAAACTTTATATCACATTGGTGTTGAGGTTTTGTTTTTTTACAATACTGGGATACTAGGAATATTGGGGGTCATTTCGAGTTGATCGCTAGCTGCCGTTGTTCGCAGCACAGCGATCAGGCTAAAAATCTGCAGTTCTGCGCATGCGTATGCACCGCAATGCACACGCGCGACATACGGGTACAAAGTCCTTTGAGGTTTTGCACAGGTTCTAGCGACGTTTTCATTCGCACTGGTGGCCACAAGAAGATTGATAGGAAAGGGGCGTTTCTGGGTGTCAGGCATGGCTGGGCGAATGCTGGGCGGGTGTGTGACGTCAAAAGCCAACCCTCCAACATTAGAATCAACGCACATGAAAAGTACAGGCCTGGTCTTGTTTTGCACAAAATGTTTTTGCAGGCGCTCTGCTGCACAGGCATCCGCACTCCTGCAAGCGAAAATACACTCCCCAGTGGGCGGCGACAATGCGTTTGCATGGCTGCTAAAAACTGCTAGCGAGCGATCAACTCGGAATGACCACCATTGTCCAAAGAGTTTATAGTTTCAACTTTATAACACCCTTTATATCAGTGGTTCCCAAACTCGGCCCTCAAGGACCCACAACAGTTCACATTCAGGGCCGGTTCAAGGGCGCTCTGCGCCCCGGGCAGGAAATGGGACGTGGCCTAATACAGGGGGCGTGGTCAATTACGCCCCCTGTACATTAAAAGCGCCGCTTGAATGCTGAGCGGTGCGCGATGACGTCATTGCGCACCGCACAGCAAAAGGTCCTCTCCACGAAGGGAAACTAGACGCTATGAGTCTAGTTCCCTTCGTAGAGAGGACCTTTGCTGTGCGGTGCGCGATGACGTCATCGCGCACCGCTCAGCAAAGTTACTCTCCAGGAAGGGAAACTAGACGCATAGCGTCTAGTTCCCTTCAGGAGGCGGACGGGGACGGGGACGGCAGCGGAGGCGGACAGGGACACAGCGGGCAGCAGTGGCGGATCTTGCCACGGTGCGGCGCCCTCCGGATGGCGCCAGCGCCCTCCGGAAGGCGGCGCCCCGGGCAAAAGTCCTGCTTGCCCGTGGCAAGATCCGCCACTGTTCACATTTTCCAGGTTTCCTCACAGAATCAAAAGTGAAATAATTAGCTCCACCTGTGGATCTTCTAAATGTGCCAGTGAGTAATGAATACACCTGTGCACCTTTGGGTGACCTGAAAAAATGTGATCTGTTGGGGATTCTTAAGGACCGAGTTTGGGAACCACTGCTCTATATAATGTCACCTTCACTTACCATGAAGTGCATAAAAACACTTTAAAAGGCTTGGTGCTGAGTTGAACCACTGTGTGATTATTAAGGGCTACTGTGATTGTGATTAAGGGCTGTAGGATACTTTGTCACACACACTCATTGCCATCAGTGAACTAGGGCTGTGGGCTGCAGCACTGTCTGTGATTGTGTCAGTGTCTGTCATCATCATCATCATCATCAGTGAAGGGCTGTGGGCTGCGGTGTAAGCATACCTCCCAACATAACCCTCTCCAGGAGGGACACAATGCTCTGCTTCTGGATTTTTCTCTTCATGTATGATTGCCGGCACCTGTTTTGAACAGGTTAGTGGATAAAAAGGTGTTTCAGCACAGGTGATGGCAATCATAAATTAAGAGGGAAGTCCAAAAGCAGAGCATTCTGTCCCTCCTGGAGAGGGTCATGTTGGGAGGTATGGTGTAAGGGCTGTGGGCTACTGTGTCAGTGTCATCCATACTTGCCTACCTGACCCTCTCCATGAGGGAGAAAATGCTCTGTTCCTGGACTTTCCTGGTAATGTATGATTGCCATCACCTGTGGTGAAACACCTTTCTTATCAATTACCTAGCTCACTACAGGTGATGGCAATCATACATTACCAGGAAAGTCCAGGAACAGAGCATTTTCTCCCTCATGGAGAGGGTCAGGTAGGCAAGTATGGTGTCATCATCATCATCATCATCATCATTGAATTAGGGCTGTGGGCAGCAGGACTGTCTGTGACTCTGTCAGACTCAGGAGGGAATTCAATTAGCCACAATCTAATTGATCCCCATGGGGTTATTCAATTGTCCCCAATAGCCGGCACTATCGTGGATAGGATATCACCTGCCTGGAGGCAGGCCAAACAAATCCCTGATAAGTGCTGCTTTTACACAGCCGCAATTGTGAAAACACATGAATCCAGGAACTTATCCCAGATCCTATGTGTTTTCATAATTTTTTTTTATCAGGTACAGTTGCATATTCCCCTCTGTGTCACCAATAAAGGGCTGTAGGCTGCAGTGTAAGGGCTACTATGTCAGTGTCATCAGTGAAGGTATGTGGGCTGCAGCAATGTAACAAAGTGGTGCCGCCGAATGTTAAAAAAAAAGTGTGTGTTGTTGTTTAGTGAAGGCCCTGTACTTAATAAATAAAATGTGTGTGTTCAGGACAGGTTCAGGCACTGTTTAAAAATAATGTTCAGTAGGTGTAATTGTTACTAAGAGCGCTGTAAATCACAGTGTTAAAAAAATAAAAAGTGTGTGTTGTTAAGGCACTGTACTTAAAAATTAACATTCAGTATGTGTCACCATTACTAATAGCAACAAGTCATCCAAGCATAGACAACAAGCCATGACATAGAGAGAGGAGGGGGAATGTATCTTAGTATATAAGCAGGGCCGGTTCAAGGGCGCAGAGCGCCCCGGGCAGGAAAGGGGTGTGGCCTAATACAGGGGGCGTGGTGAGTCACGCCCCATGTACATTGAAAGCGCCGCTTGAATGCTGAGCGGTGCGCGATGACGTCATCGCGCACCGCACAGCAAAAGGTCCTCTCCACGAAGAGAAACTAGACGCTATGCGTCTAGTTCCCTTCGTGGAGGGGACCTTTGCTGTGCGGTGCGCGATGACGTCATCGCGCACCGCTCAGCAGTTACTCTCCACGAAGGGAAACCAGACGCATAGCGTCTAGTTCCCTTCACAGGAGGCGCCGAGGACGGGACGGCAGCGGGCAGCGGAGGCGGACGGGGGACACAGCGGGCAGCAGTGGCGGATCTTGCCACGGTGCGGCGCCCTCCGGATGGCGCCAGCGCCCTCCGGAAGGCGGCGCCCCGGGCAAAAGTCCTGCTTGCCCGTGGCAATAACCGCCACTGTATATAAGCTACTGAAGCCATTTGAACTTTCAACCAATGAAGTCAGTTTAGACACTGCCAGCCTGGGTCAGGTGATTCCATTAATTAATCTACTAGAAAAGCAGCTAGAGAAAATGAAGTAGGAGATGAAAATTAAGCAGCTCCACTAAGTATGTTGGACTTGTAGATCAAGTTTTGTATTCGCTTTGCCAGTACCAAAGTGTTGTCAACATCTGGCAATCAGATCACAACATTTTGGTGACCATGCTTGATCCGAGGTTTTAGACGTACATAATGGCTTTCTTTTCAACTGACGCAGATCTGAAGAAATGCAGACAGCAATTTGTAAGTAGAGATGAGCGGGTTCGGTTTGTCGAGATCTGAACCCCCCCGCACTTCACGTGGTTTACACGGGTCCGAGGCAGCCTCGGTTCTTCCCGCCTTACTCGCAAAACCCGAACGAGGCAAAACGTCATCATCCCGCTGTCGGATTCTCGTGAGATTTGGATTCCATATAAAGAGCCGCGCGCCGCTGCCATTTTCACTCATACATTGTAGATTGAGTGGAGAGGAAGTGGCTACGTTCTCTGCCTGAATAGCCCAATATCATCTAAATAACAGCTCAATATCTGTGCTCAGTATCAGTGCTGCATTGTGGTGACCAGTTTACTACAGTACAATAGTCCATTGCTGTATCTTGCTGTTCCATGTCAGTTCTAGAATCCTCATCAGTGCTCAATATCTGTGCTCAGTATCAGTGCTGCATTGTGGTGACCAGTATATAGTAGTACAGTACAGTAGTCCATTGCTGTATCTTGCTGCTCCGTGTCAGTTCTAGTATCCACAGCAGTGCTCAATATCTGTGCTCCGTATCAGTGCTGCATTGTGGTGACCAGTATATAGTACTACAGTACAGTAGTCCATTGCTGTATCTTGCTGCTCCATGTCAGTTCTAGTATTCTCATCAGTGCTCACTGCTCAGTATAACTGCTCATTGTCTTGTGCTGCATCGTGCTGCTCAGTGTCAGTTCTCAGTATCACTGCTCAGTAGTATCATCAGTGCTCAGTATCACTGGTCAGTGTCATGTCAGAACAAAATGATTTGGAGGTTGTGGAGGTGTCTTCCTCAGAGGAGTCTGTACCAGGTACTCAGGATTGCCTTGAGTGGTTTCATCCCATTAGGATGGAGACAGAATGGCTGGATAGCCTAGGAAATAAGATTCCTCAGAGTTCATTAGGGCATACTCTATTAAGTTGCTGGAAAAAAGCTACGAAGAATGCTCTAGATATGGATCAGTCCATTTCATCTAGGACCCCCTCAGCTCCTGATACACAGGTCTTGCAGGCCAACGTGGACATCAATGCCGACACAGGGATCGACACAGAAGTTAGAGGGGGGCACTATGATAGATTGGAATATAAGATTCAGCAATTTATCAATGCCATTAGGGTTGTGTTAGAAATACCTATACAAATAGAGGAAAATTCTTGAATGCTAACTGCAAAATCATTAGTGACCTTACCGGTTTCGGAAGAGTTGAATACCTTATTTGAAAGATCCTGGTTAAAACCAGAAGAGGTTTTTCACATCCCCAATAAAGTACTTAAGACATATCCCTTTCCTGAGGAGGATAGAAGGAGATGGGAGATTCCTCCCATAATGGACATTTCGGTGTCCAGGCTATCAGGGGTAATTACATTACCTGTAATAGGCTCTGCCTCGTTAAAGGAGCTGACTGACTGCAAGATAGAGACAACTCTAAAATCCATTTACACGGCTACTGGAGCCGCCCTTAGGCCCACTATTGCATGCACTTGGGTAGCTAGGGCTATGTTAGAATGGTCAGATAATTTAATAGAAGACCTTGATACAATCCATAGGGATGATGTTGTCTTGATTCTAGGTCACATAAAGGATTCGGCTAAATTCATGGTGAAAGCCATGAGGGACATCGAGCTGATGGATTCTAGATCATCCTCCATGGCAGTAGCGACTCGCAGAGGAACGCAGACGCCGAATCCAAGAGGTACCTCCCCTTCGCAGGTGAGACACCACTTGGGGACACTCTGAATACAAATCCTTCCGCAGCACCACCTGTGAGAAAACGTAACTCTGCTTCTCTGATGCAGTCCCCTTGGGCTGCCAGATCGAGAAAATTCGGGAGCGCCTACTTCTGCACGAGGCTAGGCCATAGAAAGAGCAGAAAGTCTGCACCCTCTACAGGTGCACGGGTTCAGAGGTTGGATTCTACTCCCTTAGCGTCCTCAGCGTGACGCGGAAGGACTCCCATGTGGGTGTCCACTGGAGGGGGGGGGGATCTCATCTACATCACTACAGGGGAGTCTTAATTTTTATTACCCCGGATATAATAATAATCACTATTACCCAGGGTTAGAAACTGGATTCAGGAGTTTCCCCCTGGCTGTTTGTTTAATCAGCCCTGCCGATTGTTAGGACAGTGGGTTTGTCCCTGTCATATAAAATAAAAGTTTTTTTTAAAGTGCCATCATGTCTGACACTTGAGTGCCACTCCTAGATGGGCCAGGTGTTTGTGCCACACACTTGTGTCGCTTAGCTTAGTCATAGAGCTACCTCATTGCCCTCTTACTTCTTGGTACATATGGGACAGCTACTTCTTGTGCTGTTTGGGGACTATTTTTTTAAAAGTGCCATCCTGTCTGACACTTCCGTATATGTCCAGTGGTACTGCCATTTGATATAATTCCCGACATTACTGCCATTTAATTACAGTGATTTTGTCATTTTCTTCCAGTGATTTGGACCAATAATACCATTGATTAGAACACAGGTTCTCAAACTCGGTCCTCAGGACCCCACACAGTGCATGTTTTGCAGGTCTCCTCACAGAATCACAAGTGAAATAATTAGCTCCACCTATGGACCTTTTAAAATGTGTCAGTGAGTAATTAATATATCTGTGCACCTGCTGGGTTACCTGCAAAACATGCACTGTGTGGGGTCCTGAGGACCGAGTTTGAGAACCACTGGATTAGAACGAATAATTCCTGTGATACTGGCTTTTAATTCTAGTGATTTTGTCATTTTCTTCCAGTGATTTGGACCAATTATTCCATTGATTATAACGGATAATTCCAGTGATATTGCCTTATAATTCACATGATACTGGGGTCTAATTCTAGATTGGTCAGGTGTTTGTGTCGCTTAGCTTAGCCATCCAGCGACCTTGGTGCACCTCTTTTTTTCTTTGCATCATGTGCTGTTTGGGGACTATTTTTTTAAGTGCCATCCTGTCTGACACTGCAGTGCCACTCCTAGATGGGCCAGGTGTTTGTGCCGCCCACTTGGGTCGCTTAGCTTAGTCATCCAGCGACCTCGGTGCAAATTTTAGGACTACAAATAATATTGTGAGGTGTGAGGTGTTCAGAATAGACTGGAAATGAGTGGAAATTATGGTTATTGAGGTTAATAATACTATATGATCAAAATTACCCCCAAATTCTATGATTTGAGCTGTTTTTGAGGGTTTTTAAAACAAACAAACATGCGAATCCAAAACGCACCCGAATCCGACAAAAATTCTTAAGGGAGGTTTTGGCAAAACGCGTCCGAATCCAAAACACGACCGTGGACCCGAATCCAAAACCAAAACACAAAACCTGAAAAATGTCCGGTGCACATCTCTACTTGTAAGCAAGTTGTCAGCTCAAGTGGCACATGACATGGCAAGTCTCCTGCTTCAATTTCTCCTCCAACTGCTGCGGTCAGGAAAAAAAACCTTTTCCCAGAGACACACTGGTGATGGGGATGAGGTTACTCAGCACACCATAGTGAAACTACATTGTGACATCTGGTCAGGCCTAAAAGAATTGCCCATAATTAGTGACACCTCTACTGTGACTAAATCTGATATGGTAACCATCCATAGATTGGTGGAGGATTATAAGAAAATGACAGTGTGCAAATGAACATGTCAGGCAGTCTCTTTGACCACTGGGGAAAAAAAGGCAATTTGAAGCTTTACTGAAGCTGTCCACCTTTCAGTGTGTACTCGGAAAGAGTGGTTAGCATAGCTGGGAACCTTGTAAGCGATCGACGTAGGAGGCTACTTACGAAAAATGTGGAAAAGCTGATGTTCTTACAAATGAACTTCAAATACCATGGGAAGACCTTTCTGGTCAATTACATCTGTACAAGTAGTACAGAGACTTTAATGATGGATTCCAGTGGGGATAAGTTAATATTGTGTGATGATGATATTAATACTGATGAGGGTAAGAATTCCAGATGAGGAGAACAACTTTTTCCAACTGTAAAGAGGATTAACAACACTATTAGCTGGCTTAAGCCCACTGGTAGCTTGTTTTCTGGTGGCCCAAACAAACCAAGCACTTCAGCCACAAAAGTGTCAGTCCCTGGCGCTGAAGTGCATGGTTTGCTAAACTGTGCATGTCCTCTTAAATGTCCAACATAAAGGTGGGTGGGACAATTCCATCTTGCACCACTTTTCTTTTCATATTGGCCTGTATTTTGGGGGGGCATTTGGGATGGTCTTTTTTGCATAGACAAACATTTTTATTGGTTCTTGCTAATGCAACACATTTTTAAACAGATATAACTGCCATGTGTTTGTGCCGCTGCTCTGTTGCTTAGCCAGGCAGCCTTTGCCCAATATTGGTGAACAATATTGTGAGCTATGAGGTGGTCAAAATTGACTGGAAATGACTTGGAATGTATGTTATTGAGGTTAACAATACTGTAGGAATAAAACAGGCTCAGATTACATAATTTTGTCTGGTTTTAGTATTTTTTAAATACTACAGATCTAAAACCAAAACTCATGAGGGTGGTTTTGCAAAACCAAAACACAAAGATGAATCCAGATCCAAAAACAAAACGCAGGGTTCAGCGCACATCTCTAGTATATATCTGTTAAGGCACTTACTCTCCTTGCGCTTGCTGAGCAAAGACACTAAACAGCTCATGAAAATAGTTACAATAGAATTGATGTATTGAGGTCTATACCTAAAAAAGTGAAAACTTTCTGACTTTTCAGACTATTATTAACTTGCACCAGCTTTTCTGTGAAAAGCCTAGTGACTGCCTGACCTACTTATAGTGGCTGATTATAAATTAGGACTTTATTTAAAAAAAATACAAAATGCAGGAATTTGAAATTCAAATGCAAGTAAAATTCTCTTGAATTGTGAGTGAATTGAACGTTTTGACAGCTGATTGGGATGGCAGGTTCAGTGTATCTCTGACAGCTGTCTGAATGCTTCTTGTATGAAAGATGGGAATCAGGCAGCGGTGATGACTGAGTGTGACCAAGCACATCAGAGTGGAACAATTCATTACGATACACCAAACTACACACTCATTCTCTCCTCATCACATCACAGATGGCATTGCTTGTTTAACAATGTTCTTCAATATAAATGTCTTTACTCTCACTTCATGGCTTGGAAGGGGTCAAGTGGAAATAAATAGAAGTTTTTTTCTTTATCAATAAATGAAATAACATCTTATTGTGAAGATTAGGTGTGTCATATAGTCTAAAGATTAGCATTCCCCAAGGCGAATAGTTTGTTCAACCTGGGAAAAAGCCAACATTCACTCAGCTGCCAATATAATTGGCTTCTTACAAGCTCTTTTTTTAGTTTAATTATGAAATAAAGGGGTCATTTTTGACCAGACAGGGCTGTCATATTGTGTACTCCTCCATGTTACTTTATGAAACTACATTTACACTGTGGTGCTAGGCTATAATAAGAAATGGAAGTTGGATGGATCAAACGTCACAATCACTATATGTACCATGCAGTGACCTTAGCCAGCTGGCATCAAACCAATGTTTCCATTCAGAACCACACCCTCATTTCAGGTCACTGTGTGTGAGTAACACCTCCCTACCATGTGTTACACCTGAGGTCATAGGCTGACCTGGGGAAGCCTCAGGCGTAGGCGCAGACGTGTAGTTGAACCTGTATGGTTGGATAGGGTTCCGACATGTAAGATACCCTTGGAGCATGCGCCCGAAGGCATGACCAGAATAACAGAGGATTGTGTAAAAGATAAGTCTTTTATTAAGCATGCAGGTAAAGCAATCACAGCGGCATATGGTAGCAGACTCAAATTTCAGCAATCAGTTAACCCCAATGGAAGCACACAGATAGGTATACCAAAGTCAGTAAAAGTCCTCAATGCACAGAAGTCAGATAAGTGCTGTTGGTAATATTAGGCAACAATATGGTGGCAATCATGGAAGATGTGTTGCTGGTAATGGGAGTCCATAGAACATCATAGATGCAGACAGCTAACAACTGATACGGAGGTAATGAGCCGATACTGACCATAGAGAGATGATACTGGTGGTGCAGGGTTGATGAGGAATTACCAATGACGCTGAACCAATGGTGACACAGAGAATAAGGAATCGATGATGGAACACCGATAGTGGAAGGAATCGATGATGGATCACCGATGGTGATAGGAATCGAGGATGGCACACCAATGGTGACAGGAATTGATGATTGCACACCGATGGTAACAGGAATCGATGATGGCACACTGATGGTAACCAGACTCAATGATGGGTCACTGATGGTATCGGGAACGATGCTGGAACATCGATAGAGTCAGGCGGCACTGCTGGATGGAAATTGGTGCAGGTATCTTTAAGTGGATGGAATCACAGGAGCTGGTAACCTGGAACTGCAGAGCTGAGAGAACAACCAGAGAGACAGCAGAGACATCCAACACTGGGTTAGACAACCATAGCACTGACAGCCAGGAAGTACTTTGATAGGAAACATCTACACTCTGGGAAGTGGTGATTGGATGAGCAATCAGCTAGGAAGCAGACTGTTGAGACTCATAGACTCATGTGATCTGACAAAACATGGCTGCACCCATGTTTGGATACTGGAGAGAAAGTCTGTTTGGAAACAGAATGCTTGTAGCCTACAGTAATAGCGTCGACAGCGGAGGCCGCGGGGAGCTGAAAGCGACATCTGCCCGGACAGGAGGGACATGCTGCACGGCCGCAGCATCAGCAGTACCGGGTGACCTCAGGAGCAACTACGGGGACGCTATGCTGCGCACCGCACACAAACAGCGCAGACAATAGCCGGACCTCGAACAAAGGGACAGTCTGGAGTGACACCTAAGAGGCAAGTACGTGTGTCCTGTCACCTGGATTACGACACCATGTGCGTCTTAACGGCGAGCATCTGTAGGTAGAGAGGTGTGGACTGGTCAAGGTAGAGATACCAAGCCAAGTGCTGGGGTTGTTCTAGCTATAGTAGCAGCCACTGGGGACCAGAATGTTTATGAATTTCTCCAGAGCCGATGCTGACCAATAGAAGTCAGTGCCATACAAAGAATCCCTTGATGTAGGGACTCTAACATTGTGAACATATGTGAATATGCTGAATGCTACTTTATGATCAGACAGTTATGAGTAGTCTCTAGTTTGGCAATGTCCTTCACATCATAGAGCAGTGTTTCCCAACTCCAGTGCTCAGGGTCCTCTAGCAGTGACCTCCTCAGTATCACAAGTGAAATTATTAGCTCCACCTGTTGCGCATTTAAAATGTGTCAGCCAGTAATACTTATGCACCTACTATAGAATATGATAACCACACTCTCCTTCTTTAGGTCCCTTCTCCCATTGTTGCCCCCACACCCCTTCTGTGATATATATCCTTGTCATCGCTGACACTTCATTCACCTGAGTTGGTGACATCCTTTGGCACTGGTGGTTTGAGTGTGAGCCTATGTTGGAATTTATTGCTTGAAGTTTGTAATTGATACATTGTTTTATGTATTGTATGATTTTGTATTTTATGTCCTCATCTAAATTGACCTTTATTGCTGTCGTGTGCGTATATTTTACTGAAGCTTTGTATCTTTGTTACTGATATGCTCTGTACCTGACATGCTTTCATGACTTTCTTGCTGTATCTTATTTGTTCTTGCATAAAAAAAAATAATAAAAAAAGAATTTGAAATAAAAAAATTAAAGTGACAGGCATTTTTGAGGCATGAACGCTTACACCCACACTTCTAATTTGTGCCTCTCACACTAAGACATTTTCTTACAGTTTGCTTTTGTCAATGCCATGACACACAGATTGACATACAAAGGCTTGGCTACGGTTTTCATTAAACAAAAAAATATTACCTTTCAATTCTATGGTTGCAGCTATTCTTGCCTAGGTAGACAGACTGCCATTTGCTACTGTACTACAGGCCTACATTCTACTATCACCGGGAAAGAACCAGGTTGATCCATGTCTGACTCTTCAAGAGGATCCTTTAATGAGATGCTTTGTATTACTGAAAGTAAGCAATCTGGGCACCTCTCCTCAGTGATCATATTAAGCGAAATAAAATATATGCTGTGCTGCACTTGGCTGTACTTGGCTTATGCTTATCAAATTCTCTGGACCCAGATGTGGCTATATTATTGCACATACATTTATAGAAAGTGAATGCTGATGCCAATATACTTTGCCACTTATATAATGTTAGCTAATAAAAAATTCACAAAAACAATCCCTGATTTTACACTTTTATGGACTTTGCTAAATCCAGGACAAATTTACAAACACACAAGAATTAGTTTGCACATTTTCATAATCCTGGCATACCTACACATAATTCCCATAAGATGGCACACCCGTGGTTAAGGTTCAAATTAGAGGAGTTAGTATATATCCCATAAGGCAGACTGAATGTTGCTAATTAGGATCCAGAAAGGCTTCATTTGAAGTATGCATATATGTATGCAGTGGCGTAGCCAGAACTTTGTGGACCCCATAGCAACATTTTGAAGGGGCCCCCCAGTGGCGTAACTAGAAATTTTTCTCCCCCAAGCCAAAAAATTATTCGGCGCCCCCCACCCCCATATCCCCCATAATTGGCACTAGTAAAGGGACAAGCATGTGCGCGCCAAAGGCGCGTGCTGCCAAAAAGGGGGCGTGACTTCATTGAAATGGGCGTGGCTTTGCATAAAGGGGCGTGGCATTGCAGGAAAAGACTACCTTATACCCCAGTTTTGCAACCTGCATGCCCAGACGTTGGCCACCACAGGAAAGAAAAATAATCCTGATTCATGCCCCTTACATTATTTGTAATTTTTCCTCCTTATAGTAATGCCCAGTATACATTATGCCCCATACTGCAATGGCCCTTAGACATTATGCCACACACCATAATGCACATGACACAATATGCACACACTGTAATGCCCCCGACACATTATGCCACACACCGTAATGCCTGTGACACATTATGACAGGAATCGCAATGCCCGTTATACATTATGCTACACACTGCAATGCCCCTGATACATTATAGCACATACAATGTCTGTGACACATTATGACACACACCGCAATGACCCTGAGACATTATACCACATACCACAATGCCTGTGATATAGTATACAACACACCGTAATGCCTGACACATTATGACACACACCACAATGTCCGTGATACATTATGCCACACACTGCAATGACCCTGAGACATTATACCACCTATCACAATGCCCGTGATATAGTACATACACCGTAATGCCTGTGACACATACCGCAATGCCCGTTATACCCTATGCCACTCACCGCAATGCCCGTTTTACATTATGCCACACTGCAATGCCCCTGAGACATTATACCACATACCACAATGCCGTGATATAGTATGCCACACATCGTAATGCCTGTGACACATTATGACACACACCGCAATGTCCGTGATACATTATGCCACACACCGTAATGCCCATTACACATTAAGTTCTACAGTAAGGCTCCTAATTACTTTTAAATTACCTGCTCGTTGCCAGTGGTTTCATGCTCTTGGTTCCATGCACGGTGCCAGGGATTTTCATGCTCAGGGTGTCATGCTCGTTGCCAGGGGTTTCATGCACTGGGTGTCATGCTCGTTGCTAGGGGGTAGTGCTTGTTGCTAGGGCCATGCCCCCAGTGCCAGGTATTCCCCCACAGTGCCAGGTACTCACGTGCCCCCAGTGCCACATATGCCCCCTCAGTGCCTTTCACATATGCCCCCAGTGCCAAATATACCCCCCCAGTGCCACATATGCCCCCAGTGCCAGATATTCCCCCACAGTGCCAGGTACTCACGTGCCCCCAGTGCCACATATGCCCCTCAGTGACTGCCACATATGCTCCCCCAGTGCCGCGCTCCCCCGCTCCCCCCCCGCTCCTTTGTGATGGAGGGACACAGAGGGCACAGCGTGCGCCTCTCCCGTGTCCCTCCTGCCACATATGCCCCCTCAGTGCCTGCCACATATGCCCCCAGTGCCAAATATACCCCCCCAGTGCCACATATGCCCCCAGTGCCAGATATTCCCCCACAGTGCCAGGTACTCACGTGCCCCCAGTGCCACATATGCCCCCTCGGTGCCTGCCACATATGCCCCCAGTGCCAGATATTCCCCCACAGTGCCAGGTACTCACGTGCCCCAGTACCACATATGCCCCCTCAGTGCCTGCCACATATGCCCCCAGTGCCAAATATACCCCCCCAGTGCCACATATGCCCCCAGTGCCAGATATACCCCCACAGTGCCAGGTACTCACGTGCCCCCAGTGCCACATATGCCCCTCAGTGACTGCCACATATGCTCCCCCAGTGCCGCGCTCCCCCGCTCCCCCCCCCCGCTCCTTTGTGATGGAGGGACACAGAGGGCACAGCGTGCGCCTCTCCCGTGTCCCTCCTGGGTCTCCGGCGGGTCTGTTAAAGGAAGTGCCGGTTCGTGAGTCAATCAGAGCTCACGAACGGCACTTCCTTTATTAGACCCGCCGGAGACCCAGGAGGGACACGGGAGAGGCGCGCGCTCTGATTGACTCATGAACCGGCACTTCCTTTAACAGACCCGCCGGAGACCCAGTAGGGACACGGGAGAGGCGCGCGCTGTGCCCTCCGTGTCCCTCCTTACAGCAGCGGAGGGAAGGAGACCGCAGATTGACATGCGGACAAGCTTGTCCGCATGTCAATCTGCACTAAATCAGTGGCTCCCCCGCAGCCCCTCGCCCCCAAGCCACCGCGAGGGCTGCGGGGGGCAGTAGTTACGCCACTGGGGCCCCCATCCCAATGCTTCTAGAGAGACACTTCTCTGTTGCAGTTGTTCATTTTATGCCTTATAATAGTGCCCTAGTTCATTTTCTGAACCATAGTAGAGCCTTATTTAATGTGATGCCCCATAGTAGTACCCTAGTTTCTTTTATGAATCGTAGTTGTGCTTAAGTTCACCCTATGTCACATATCAGAGCTGACAGTACACATTATGCCACACAGTACCTTCAACTCACATTATGATATAGCATTAAAATGGCCTCCATTCATTTTATACCACAGTACAATGAGCAAGTCCAGGGGCATACCTAGATATATTGCAGGCCCCAAGGAAAAGTTTGAAAGGACCCCTACGTACCACTCAATGGCAAAAAATGTATCTAACACATGTAACTTTGACTGGGAAGGTGGCCCCTCTCAGCTGTGGGCCCCATAGCAGCTGAACTGTCTGCACCTCTGGTAGTTACGCCCTTGTATGTATGTTCTACATTAAGGGGCTTATGCAGAGATGGCACTAAAGCAGGCATAAATGACATAAAGGAAATGTGCATGGAAAAAACGTAATGTATTATTGCCCATATGTAAAGCTGCACACATCTTGAGATTTGTCTGCCTCTGGTTAGGTACCATACAGTAGCAGATTTACCACAAGGCAATCAAAGCTGCTGCTTAAGGCCCTGTGGGTTCCAGGGGCCCCACCGACAAGGAGGCAATAAGTGGCCTCTGGTGCTAAGGTGAGTAGTGTAAATATCAAGTCTGTATATCAAGTCTGTATTTCAGCAGCCACCCAGAGCTGGAGATGCCAATTCCAGACAAAGGAAAACAACACATATAGATATTCCAAGTGGCGTTTAATAATACATATAAAATATGTTTTAAAACAATTTCTGTATTTATTTTTAGTAAAAAATTATTATACAATGATATCACAAAACTCCCGGGAGTCAATAATCATATATTATTATTATCCTTTATTTATATGGCGCCACAAGGGTTCCGCAGCGCCCAATTACAGAGTACATATGCACATAATCAAAACAGGATAACAGTGACTTACAGTTCAAAGACAATATAGGACAAGTACAGGGTAACTAAGCATAACTACACCAGTAAACGACATAGAGATAAGTTCCAAGGTGGCCAAAAAACTGCGTGATTTGGGCAGTTGAGGATTATTAAAGTAAGAAAAGGATAAGCACATGAGGGAAGAGGACCCTACTCGTGAGAGCTTACATTCTAAGGGGAGGGGCAGACAGACAGGGGTGACACAGATGGGGTACATAGAAAGCGTGGAACAGAGGGTTAGGATGAGATTTGGCTGGGTTTGGTAAAGAAATGGGTCTTAAGAGACCGTTTGAAGTTTTGTAGAGAGGTGGAGAGTCTGAGGGGGAGAGGTAAAGAATTCCAGAGAAAGGGTGCATCACATGAGAAATCTTGATGGTAGGAGTAGGAGGAAGTAATCAGTAGGCAGGAGAGGTGGCATGCATTAGTGGAGCGAAGAGAACGGGTGGGAGAGTAAAGGGAGATAAGGTCAGAGATGTTAATGGGAGAAAAGTGGGTGAGGGCTTTGTAAGTGAGTGTGAGAAGTTTGAATTTGATTCTGAAAGGGAAGGGAAGCCAGTGAAGGGCTTGTAGGAGAGGGGAGGTGGACGTAGTGCGTTTGGTGAGGAAGATGAGCCGGGCAATGTAACAAACAACATGCACTTCAATAAAAATGTATATATATATATATATATATATATATATATATATTAATAGAACTGGGCACCCTTAATATCCATACCACATCAATGAGCCTAATTAGGACTCAATATATCATATACTGGCTGTGCTTTTGGTAAGAAGATGCAGTCATGCACTGAGCACCGTAACTGAGGTTTGATAAGTGGTGCAGTCGTTCATCACGGATTTAAAATGAAGCACAGAAATGAAAATGAAAATAGGAGGTTCTAAATGTTAAATTTACTCACATATATATGTGGGATCCTTGGTTCCCAGATGATGGTGCAGCACAGCGTGTATAGCACCTGGGATGGATGGTAATAGGAGTCGGACACTGGTGTAGGGCTTGGTGTCTGGAGCCCCGTGTCTCGCAGCCAGCGGGACCGGGATGTGCAGTGCTGGTACATCGGTCACTAAATGTGACTTGCTATGGGCGCCCCAGTGGTGTACCTCCGGTGTGCCAGCGGAGGCAATGAGTGATCACGGCTGCTGGGCGCGCTCAGAGATTGTGAGCCCGTATGGTGTCTGTGGCGCTGCTGTGAGCACTGATCCCCGTGTTGAGAGCGCTCAGGTAGAAAAGCCGGCTCCGTTGGTTGCTGTCAAGCCGTGTGTTGAAGGTGGAAGCGGCTGGGTGTCCAAAAGCTGCCGCTCTCACCATGTGTTGCAGATGTGTTGCAGAAGCGGCGAGGCTTATCTTCCTCGCTAGACGTTCATCGTCTGCAGATCCACTCTGTCAGTCCCTCCATTGGTTACCTGTAGTCTACCGCATTCAATATAAAATACTTTTACTCACACACAAGGCCATTAACCAAACTACACCAACGTACATCACTTCGCTTATCTCAAAATATCTCCCAACCCGACGTCTTCGCTCTTCACAAGACCTGCGTCTCTCATCCACACTCATTACTCGCTCCCACTCACGATTGCAGGACTTTCATCGGGCTGCACCCACTCTGTGGAATGCCCTACCACGCACAATAAGACTCTCCTCTAGTCTCCAAACCTTCAAGTGTTCCCTGAAAACTCACCTCTTCAGGCAAGCATACCAAATTCCAGAACCGCCCACATAACTTTCATAAACCTTCCTATCAAATTGCATCCACTCTGTACAGTCCACACATATCCTCACATGTCTCCTCATCAGGGCCGTTTCTTGGGGCAGGCGAGCGGTGCAACCGCACTGGGCGCCCACCGCGGCACTAACTGTGGCTCCCTGCTTCCCCCTCCTATTTCTCCCAGAGGAACCCGCTCGGGGGGCGGAGTTTCACGGAATGACGCGGATGCGTCGTTACATCACGACGCAACCCCGTCACGACACGAAACTCCCCCCCCCGAGCAGAGTACAGAGGGGGATCCAAGTTAGGAAGAGGGAAAGGCCGGCGCGAGGAGCGACTGGTGAGGCGGGCCGAAGAGCAGTAATCTCCTCTGTAAGTATTCTCTCTCTCTCTCTCTCTCTCTCTCTCAATGTGTAAAATGGGGACACCTGCCGTAATATGTGAAATGGGGACTCTTGCCTGCCGTAGTGTGGGGATTTAATGTATCAAGGGCATAATATGGTGCAGGGGGAATTACTGTGTGGGGCTTAATATGGTAGATTTTTTTTTCCTGTGGTGGTCGTGATCTGTCGGAGCAGGGTCAAATACTGGAGTGTGAGGTAGTCTTTTCAGATGAGACCATGCCCATTTAGATGAGGCCACGCCCCCCTTGACGGGTGCGCGCACACATTTTTTTTATCTAGGTGTGTGTGGGGGGGGGGGGGGGGGCACATTTTTTTATGTCATGGGGGGCGCATTTTTAAATCTCGCACTGGGAGCCAAATTGGCTAGAAACAGCCCTGCTCCTCATTCTATGCAATAGATAGCACCTTTCCTTATGTACACATGCCTATTTCCCTATAGATTGTAAGCTTGCGAGCAGGGCCTTCCTACCTCTATGACTGTTTGTTATCACCCATTTTGTTATTGTTATTTCAAATTGTAAAGCGCAACGGAATTTGCTGCGCTATATAAGAAACTGTTAATAAATAAATACATAATGTTATTGGCTGTGCTAAATGAGCCCCCAGTGCTGCGCTGCTGGATGCAATGAAACAGACAGGCTGATGCTGGGTGTGGAAGGAGGTTCTGCTGGGGAGAAGCACTGGGGGCTGTGCTGCACCATCATCTGGAAACCAAGGATCCCACATATATATGTGAGTGAATTTAACATTTAGAACCTCCTATTTTAATTAGAGATGAGCGCCTGAAATTTTTCGGGTTTTGTGTTTTGGTTTTGGGTTCGGTTCCGCGGCCGTGTTTTGGGTTCGAACGCATTTTGGCAAAACCTCACCGAATTTTTTTTGTCGGATTCGGGTGTGTTTTGGATTCGGGTGTTTTTTTCAAAAAACACTAAAAAACAGCTTAAATCATAGAATTTGGGGGTCATTTTGATCCCAAAGTATTATTAACCTCAAAAACCATAATTTACACTCATTTTCAGTCTATTCTGAATACCTCACACCTCACAATATTATTTTTAGTCCTAAAATTTGCACCGAGGTCGCTGTGTGAGTAAGATAAGCGACCCTAGTGGCCGACACAAACACCGGGCCCATCTAGGAGTGGCACTGCAGTGTCACGCAGGATGTCCCTTCCAAAAAACCCTCCCCAAACAGCACATGACGCAAAGAAAAAAAGAGGCGCAATGAGGTAGCTGTGTGAGTAAGATTAGCGACCCTAGTGGCCGACACAAACACCGGGCCCATCTAGGAGTGGCACTGCAGTGTCACGCAGGATGGCCCTTCCAAAAAACCCTCCCCAAACAGCACATGACGCAAAGAAAAAAAGAGGCGCAATGAGGTAGCTGTGTGAGTAAGATTAGCGACCCTAGTGGCCGACACAAACACCGGGCCCATCTAGGAGTGGCACTGCAGTGTCACGCAGGATGTCCCTTCCAAAAAACCCTCCCCAAACAGCACATGACGCAAAGAAAAAAAGAGGCGCAATGAGGTAGCTGTGTGAGTAAGATTAGCGACCCTAGTGGCCGACACAAACACCGGGCCCATCTAGGAGTGGCACTGCAGTGTCACGCAGGATGTCCCTTCCAAAAAACCCTCCCCAAACAGCACATGACGCAAAGAAAAAAAGAGGCGCAATGAGGTAGCTGTGTGAGTAAGATTAGCGACCCTAGTGGCCGACACAAACACCGGGCCCATCTAGGAGTGGCACTGCAGTGTCACGCAGGATGTCCCTTCCAAAAAACCCTCCCCAAACAGCACATGACGCAAAGAAAAAAAGAGGCGCAATGAGGTAGCTGTGTGAGTAAGATTAGCGACCCTAGTGGCCGACACAAACACCGGGCCCATCTAGGAGTGGCACTGCAGTGTCACGCAGGATGTCCCTTCCAAAAAACCCTCCCCAAACAGCACATGACGCGAAGAAAAAAAGAGGCGCAATGAGGTAGCTGTGTGAGTAAGATTAGCGACCCTAGTGGCCGACACAAACACCGGGCCCATCTAGGAGTGGCACTGCAGTGTCACGCAGGATGGCCCTTCCAAAAAACCCTCCCCAAACAGCACATGACGCAAAGAAAAAAAGAGGCGCAATGAGGTAGCTGTGTGAGTAAGATTAGCGACCCTAGTGGCCGACACAAACACCGGGCCCATCTAGGAGTGGCACTGCAGTGTCACGCAGGATGTCCCTTCCAAAAAACCCTCCCCAAACAGCACATGACGCAAAGAAAAAAAGAGGCGCAATGAGGTAGCTGTGTGAGTAAGATTAGCGACCCTAGTGGCCGACACAAACACCGGGCCCATCTAGGAGTGGCACTGCAGTGTCACGCAGGATGTCCCTTCCAAAAAACCCTCCCCAAACAGCACATGACGCAAAGAAAAAAAGAGGCGCAATGAGGTAGCTGTGTGAGTAAGATTAGCGACCCTAGTGGCCGACACAAACACCGGGCCCATCTAGGAGTGGCACTGCAGTGTCACGCAGGATGTCCCTTCCAAAAAACCCTCCCCAAACAGCACATGACGCAAAGAAAAAAAGAGGCGCAATGAGGTAGCTGTGTGAGTAAGATTAGCGACCCTAGTGGCCGACACAAACACCGGGCCCATCTAGGAGTGGCACTGCAGTGTCACGCAGGATGTCCCTTCCAAAAAACCCTCCCCAAACAGCACATGACGCAAAGAAAAAAAGAGGCGCAATGAGGTAGCTGTGTGAGTAAGATTAGCGACCCTAGTGGCCGACACAAACACCGGGCCCATCTAGGAGTGGCACTGCAGTGTCACGCAGGATGTCCCTTCCAAAAAACCCTCCCCAAACAGCACATGACGCAAAGAAAAAAAGAGGCGCAATGAGGTAGCTGTGTGAGTAAGATTAGCGACCCTAGTGGCCGACACAAACACCGGGCCCATCTAGGAGTGGCACTGCAGTGTCACGCAGGATGTCCCTTCCAAAAAACCCTCCCCAAACAGCACATGACGCGAAGAAAAAAAGAGGCGCAATGAGGTAGCTGTGTGAGTAAGATTAGCGACCCTAGTGGCCGACACAAACACCGGGCCCATCTAGGAGTGGCACTGCAGTGTCACGCAGGATGGCCCTTCCAAAAAACCCTCCCCAAACAGCACATGACGCAAAGAAAAAAAGAGGCGCAATGAGGTAGCTGTGTGAGTAAGATTAGCGACCCTAGTGGCCGACACAAACACCGGGCCCATCTAGGAGTGGCACTGCAGTGTCACGCAGGATGTCCCTTCCAAAAAACCCTCCCCAAACAGCACATGACGCAAAGAAAAAAAGAGGCGCAATGAGGTAGCTGTGTGAGTAAGATTAGCGACCCTAGTGGCCGACACAAACACCGGGCCCATCTAGGAGTGGCACTGCAGTGTCACGCAGGATGTCCCTTCCAAAAAACCCTCCCCAAACAGCACATGACGCAAAGAAAAAAAGAGGCGCAATGAGGTAGCTGACTGTGTGAGTAAGATTAGCGACCCTAGTGGCCGACACAAACACCGGGCCCATTTAGGAGTGGCACTGCAGTGTCACGCAGGATGTCCCTTCCAAAAAACCCTCCCCAATCAGCACATGATGCAAAGAAAAAGAAAAGAAAAAAGAGGTGCAAGATGGAATTGTCCTTGGGCCCTCCCACCCACCCTTATGTTGTATAAACAAAACAGGACATGCACACTTTAACCAACCCATCATTTCAGTGACAGGGTCTGCCACACGACTGTGACTGATATGACGGGTTGGTTTGGACCCCCCCCAAAAAAGAAGCAATTAATCTCTCCTTGCACAAACTGGCTCTACAGAGGCAAGATGTCCACCTCATCATCACCCTCCGATATATCACCGTGTACATCCCCCTCCTCACAGATTATCAATTCGTCCCCACTGGAATCCACCATCTCAGCTCCCTGTGTACTTTGTGGAGGCAATTGCTGCTGGTCAATGTCTCCGCGGAGGAATTGATTATAATTCATTTTAATGAACATCATCTTCTCCACATTTTCTGGATGTAACCTCGTACGCCGATTGCTGACAAGGTGAGCGGCGGCACTAAACACTCTTTCGGAGTACACACTTGTGGGAGGGCAACTTAGGTAGAATAAAGCCAGTTTGTGCAAGGGCCTCCAAATTGCCTCTTTTTCCTGCCAGTATAAGTACGGACTGTGTGACGTGCCTACTTGGATGCGGTCACTCATATAATCCTCCACTATTCTATCAATGTTGAGAGAATCATATGCAGTGACAGTAGACGACATGTCCGTAATCGTTGTCAGGTCCTTCAGTCCGGACCAGATGTCAGCATCAGCAGTCGCTCCAGACTGCCCTGCATCACCGCCAGCGGGTGGGCTCGGAATTCTGAGCCTTTTCCTCGCACCCCCAGTTGCGGGAGAATGTGAAGGAGGAGATGTTGACAGGTCGCGTTCCGCTTGACTTGACAATTTTGTCACCAGCAGGTCTTTCAACCCCAGCAGACTTGTGTCTGCCGGAAAGAGAGATCCAAGGTAGGCTTTAAATCTAGGATCGAGCACGGTGGCCAAAATGTAGTGCTCTGATTTCAACAGATTGACCACCCGTGAATCCTTGTTAAGCGAATTAAGGGCTCCATCCACAAGTCCCACATGCCTAGCGGAATCGCTCCGTGTTAGCTCCTCCTTCAATGTCTCCAGCTTCTTCTGCAAAAGCCTGATGAGGGGAATGACCTGACTCAGGCTGGCAGTGTCTGAACTGACTTCACGTGTGGCAAGTTCAAAGGGCATCAGAACCTTGCACAACGTTGAAATCATTCTCCACTGCGCCTGAGACAGGTGCATTCCACCTACTATATCGTGCTCAATTGTATAGGCTTGAATGGCCTTTTGCTGCTCCTCCAACCTCTGAAGCATATAGAGGGTTGAATTCCACCTCGTTACCACTTCTTGCTTCAGATGATGGCAGGGCAGGTTCAGTAGTTTTTGGTGGTGCTCCAGTCTTCTGTACGTGGTGCCTGTACGCCGAAAGTGTCCCGCAATTCTTCTGGCCACCGACAGCATCTCTTGCACGCCCCTGTCGTTTTTTTAAAAATTCTGCACCACCAAATTCAAGGTATGTGCAAAACATGGGACGTGCTGGAATTTGCCCATATTTAATGCACACACAATATTGCTGGCGTTGTCCGATGCCACAAATCCACAGGAGAGTCCAATTGGGGTAAGCCATTCCGCGATGATCTTCCTCAGTTGCCGTAAGAGGTTTTCAGCTGTGTGCGTATTCTGGAAAGCGGTGATACAAAGCGTAGCCTGCCTAGGAAAGAGTTGGCGTTTGCGAGATGCTGCTACTGGTGCCGCCGCTGCTGTTCTTGCGGCGGGAGTCCATACATCTACCCAGTGGGCTGTCACAGTCATATAGTCCTGACCCTGCCCTGCTCCACTTGTCCACATGTCCGTGGTTAAGTGGACATTGGGTACAACTGCATTTTTTAGGACACTGGTGAGTCTTTTTCTGACGTCCGTGTACATTCTCGGTATCGCCTGCCTAGAGAAGTGGAACCTAGATGGTATTTGGTAACGGGGGCACACTGCCTCAATAAATTGTCTAGTTCCCTGTGAACTAACGGCGGATACCGGACGCACGTCTAACACCAACATAGTTGTCAAGGCCTCAGTTATCCGCTTTGCAGCAGGATGACTGCTGTGATATTTCATCTTCCTCGCAAAGGACTGTTGAACAGTCAATTGCTTACTGGAAGTAGTACAAGTGGGCTTACGACTTCCCCTCTGGGATGACCATCGACTCCCAGCAGCAACAACAGCAGCGCCAGCAGCAGTAGGCGTTACACGCAAGGATGCATCGGAGGAATCCCAGGCAGGAGAGGAATCGTCAGAATTGCCAGTGACATGGCCTGCAGGACTATTGGCATTCCTGGGGAAGGAGGAAATTGACACTGAGGGAGTTGGTGGGGTGGTTTGCGTGAGCTTGGTTACAAGAGGAAGGGATTTACTGGTCAGTGGACTGCTTCCGCTGTCACCCAAAGTTTTTGAACTTGTCACTGACTTATTATGAATGCGCTGCAGGTGACGTATAAGGGAGGATGTTCCGAGGTGGTTAACGTCCTTACCCCTACTTATTACAGCTTGACAAAGAGAACACACGGCTTGACACCTGTTGTCCGCATTTCTGGTGAAATACCTCCACACCGAAGAGCTGATTTTTTTGGTATTTTCACCTGGCATGTCAACGGCCATATTCCTCCCACGGACAACAGGTGTCTCCCCGGGTGCCTGACTTAAACAAACCACCTCACCATCAGAATCCTCCTGGTCAATTTCCTCCCCAGCGCCAGCAACACCCATATCCTCCTCATCCTGGTGTACTTCAACACTGACATCTTCAATCTGACTATCAGGAACTGGACTGCGGGTGCTCCTTCCAGCACTTGCAGGGGGCGTGCAAATGGTGGAAGGCGCATGCTCTTCACGTCCAGTGTTGGGAAGGTCAGGCATCGCAACCGACACAATTGGACTCTCCTTGTGGATTTGGGATTTCGAAGAATGCACAGTTCTTTGCTGTGCTGCTTTTGCCAGCTTGAGTCTTTTCATTTTTCTAGCGAGAGGCTGAGTGCTTCCATCCTCATGTGAAGCTGAACCACTAGCCATGAACATAGGCCAGGGCCTCAGCCGTTCCTTGCCACTCCGTGTTGTAAATGGCATATTGGCAAGTTTACGCTTCTCCTCCGACAATTTTATTTTAGGTTTTGGAGTCCTTTTTTTTCTGATATTTGGTGTTTTGGATTTGACATGCTCTGTACTATGACATTGGGCATCGGCCTTGGCAGACGACGTTGCTGGCATTTCATCGTCTCGGCCATGACTAGTGGCAGCAGCTTCAGCACGAGGTGGAAGTGGATCTTGATCTTTCCCTAATTTTGGAACCTCAACATTTTTGTTCTCCATATTTTAATAGGCACAACTAAAAGGCACCTCAGGTAAACAATGGAGATGGATACTAGTATACAATTATGGACTGCCTGCCGAGTGCAGACACAGAGGTAGCCACAGCCGTGAACTACCGCACTGTACTGTGTCTGCTGCTAATATATAGACTGGTTGATAAAGAGATAGTATACTCGTAACTAGTATGTATGTATAAAGAAAGAAAAAAAAACCACGGTTAGGTGGTATATACAATTATGGACGGGCTGCCGAGTGCCGACACAGAGGTAGCCACAGCCGTGAACTACCGCACTGTACTGTGTCTGCTGCTAATATAGACTGGTTGATAAAGAGATAGTATACTCGTAACTAGTATGTATGTATAAAGAAAGAAAAAAAAACCACGGTTAGGTGGTATATACAATTATGGACGGGCTGCCGAGTGCCGACACAGAGGTAGCCACAGCCGTGAACTACCGCACTGTACTGTGTCTGCTGCTAATATAGACTGGTTGATAAAGAGATAGTATACTCGTAACTAGTATGACTATAAAGAAAGAAAAAAAAACCACGGTTAGGTGGTATATACAATTATGGACGGGCTGCCGAGTGCCGACACAGAGGTAGCCACAGCCGTGAACTACCGCACTGTACTGTGTCTGCTGCTAATATATAGACTGGTTGATAAAGAGATAGTATACTCGTAACTAGTATGTATGTATAAAGAAAGAAAAAAAAACCACGGTTAGGTGGTATATACAATTATGGACGGGCTGCCGAGTGCCGACACAGAGGTAGCCACAGCCGTGAACTACCGCACTGTACTGTGTCTGCTGCTAATATAGACTGGTTGATAAAGAGATAGTATACTCGTAACTAGTATGTATGTATAAAGAAAGAAAAAAAAAACCACGGTTAGGTGGTATATACAATTATGGACGGGCTGCCGAGTGCCGACACAGAGGTAGCCACAGCCGTGAACTACCGCACTGTACTGTGTCTGCTGCTAATATATAGACTGGTTGATAAAGAGATAGTATACTCGTAACTAGTATGTATGTATAAAGAAAGAAAAAAAAACCACGGTTAGGTGGTATATACAATTATGGACGGGCTGCCGAGTGCCGACACAGAGGTAGCCACAGCCGTGAACTACCGCACTGTACTGTGTCTGCTGCTAATATATAGACTGGTTGATAAAGAGATAGTATACTCGTAACTAGTATGTATGTATAAAGAAAGAAAAAAAAAACCACGGTTAGGTGGTATATACAATTATGGACGGGCTGCCGAGTGCCGACACAGAGGTAGCCACAGCCGTGAACTACCGCACTGTACTGTGTCTGCTGCTAATATAGACTGGTTGATAAAGAGATAGTATACTCGTAACTAGTATGTATGTATAAAGAAAGAAAAAAAAACCACGGTTAGGTGGTATATACAATTATGGACGGGCTGCCGAGTGCCGACACAGAGGTAGCCACAGCCGTGAACTACCGCACTGTACTGTGTCTGCTGCTAATATATAGACTGGTTGATAAAGAGATAGTATACTCGTAACTAGTATGTATGTATAAAGAAAGAAAAAAAAAACACGGTTAGGTGGTATATACAATTATGGACGGGCTGCCGAGTGCCGACACAGAGGTAGCCACAGCCGTGAACTACCGCACTGTACTGTGTCTGCTGCTAATATATAGACTGGTTGATAAAGAGATAGTATACTCGTAACTAGTATGTATGTATAAAGAAAGAAAAAAAAACCAAGGTTAGGTGGTATATACAATTATGGACGGGCTGCCGAGTGCCGACACAGAGGTAGCCACAGCCGTGAACTACCGCACTGTACTGTGTCTGCTGCTAATATAGACTGGTTGATAAAGAGATAGTATACTCGTAACTAGTATGTATGTATAAAGAAAGAAAAAAAAACCACGGTTAGGTGGTATATACAATTATGGACGGGCTGCCGAGTGCCGACACAGAGGTAGCCACAGCCGTGAACTACCGCACTGTACTGTGTCTGCTGCTAATATAGACTGGTTGATAAAGAGATAGTATACTCGTAACTAGTATGACTATAAAGAAAGAAAAAAAAACCACGGTTAGGTGGTATATACAATTATGGACGGGCTGCCGAGTGCCGACACAGAGGTAGCCACAGCCGTGAACTACCGCACTGTACTGTGTCTGCTGCTAATATAGACTGGTTGATAAAGAGATAGTATACTCGTAACTAGTATGTATGTATAAAGAAAGAAAAAAAAACCACGGTTAGGTGGTATATACAATTATGGACGGGCTGCCGAGTGCCGACACAGAGGTAGCCACAGCCGTGAACTACCGCACTGTACTGTGTCTGCTGCTAATATAGACTGGTTGATAAAGAGATAGTATACTCGTAACTAGTATGACTATAAAGAAAGAAAAAAAAACCACGGTTAGGTGGTATATACAATTATGGACGGGCTGCCGAGTGCCGACACAGAGGTAGCCACAGCCGTGAACTACCGCACTGTACTGTGTCTGCTGCTAATATATAGACTGGTTGATAAAGAGATAGTATACTCGTAACTAGTATGTATGTATAAAGAAAGAAAAAAAAACCACGGTTAGGTGGTATATACAATTATGGACGGGCTGCCGAGTGCCGACACAGAGGTAGCCACAGCCGTGAACTACCGCACTGTACTGTGTCTGCTGCTAATATAGACTGGTTGATAAAGAGATAGTATACTCGTAACTAGTATGTATGTATAAAGAAAGAAAAAAAAACCACGGTTAGGTGGTATATACAATTATGGACGGGCTGCCGAGTGCCGACACAGAGGTAGCCACAGCCGTGAACTACCGCACTGTACTGTGTCTGCTGCTAATATAGACTGGTTGATAAAGAGATAGTATACTCGTAACTAGTATGTATGTATAAAGAAAGAAAAAAAAACCACGGTTAGGTGGTATATACAATTATGGACGGGCTGCCGAGTGCCGACACAGAGGTAGCCACAGCCGTGAACTACCGCACTGTACTGTGTCTGCTGCTAATATAGACTGGTTGATAAAGAGATAGTATACTCGTAACTAGTATGACTATAAAGAAAGAAAAAAAAACCACGGTTAGGTGGTATATACAATTATGGACGGGCTGCCGAGTGCCGACACAGAGGTAGCCACAGCCGTGAACTACCACACTGTACTGTGTCTGCTGCTAATATATAGACTGGTTGATAAAGAGATAGTATACTCGTAACTAGTATGTATGTATAAAGAAAGAAAAAAAAACCACGGTTAGGTGGTATATACAATTATGGACGGGCTGCCGAGTGCCGACACAGAGGTAGCCACAGCCGTGAACTACCGCACTGTACTGTGTCTGCTGCTAATATAGACTGGTTGATAAAGAGATAGTATACTCGTAACTAGTATGTATGTATAAAGAAAGAAAAAAAAAACCACGGTTAGGTGGTATATACAATTATGGACGGGCTGCCGAGTGCCGACACAGAGGTAGCCACAGCCGTGAACTACCGCACTGTACTGTGTCTGCTGCTAATATATAGACTGGTTGATAAAGAGATAGTATACTCGTAACTAGTATGTATGTATAAAGAAAGAAAAAAAAACCACGGTTAGGTGGTATATACAATTATGGACGGGCTGCCGAGTGCCGACACAGAGGTAGCCACAGCCGTGAACTACCGCACTGTACTGTGTCTGCTGCTAATATATAGACTGGTTGATAAAGAGATAGTATACTCGTAACTAGTATGTATGTATAAAGAAAGAAAAAAAAAACCACGGTTAGGTGGTATATACAATTATGGACGGGCTGCCGAGTGCCGACACAGAGGTAGCCACAGCCGTGAACTACCGCACTGTACTGTGTCTGCTGCTAATATAGACTGGTTGATAAAGAGATAGTATACTCGTAACTAGTATGTATGTATAAAGAAAGAAAAAAAAACCACGGTTAGGTGGTATATACAATTATGGACGGGCTGCCGAGTGCCGACACAGAGGTAGCCACAGCCGTGAACTACCGCACTGTACTGTGTCTGCTGCTAATATATAGACTGGTTGATAAAGAGATAGTATACTCGTAACTAGTATGTATGTATAAAGAAAGAAAAAAAAACCACGGTTTGGTGGTATATACAATTATGGACGGGCTGCCGAGTGCCGACACAGAGGTAGCCACAGCCGTGAACTACCGCACTGTACTGTGTCTGCTGCTAATATATAGACTGGTTGATAAAGAGATAGTATACTCGTAACTAGTATGTATGTATAAAGAAAGAAAAAAAAACCAAGGTTAGGTGGTATATACAATTATGGACGGGCTGCCGAGTGCCGACACAGAGGTAGCCACAGCCGTGAACTACCGCACTGTACTGTGTCTGCTGCTAATATAGACTGGTTGATAAAGAGATAGTATACTCGTAACTAGTATGTATGTATAAAGAAAGAAAAAAAAACCACGGTTAGGTGGTATATACAATTATGGACGGGCTGCCGAGTGCCGACACAGAGGTAGCCACAGCCGTGAACTACCGCACTGTACTGTGTCTGCTGCTAATATAGACTGGTTGATAAAGAGATAGTATACTCGTAACTAGTATGACTATAAAGAAAGAAAAAAAAACCACGGTTAGGTGGTATATACAATTATGGACGGGCTGCCGAGTGCCGACACAGAGGTAGCCACAGCCGTGAACTACCGCACTGTACTGTGTCTGCTGCTAATATAGACTGGTTGATAAAGAGATAGTATACTACTAATATTATATATACTGGTGGTCAGGTCACTGGTCACTAGTCACACTGGCAGTGGCACTCCTGCAGCAAAAGTGTGCACTGTTTAATTTTAATATAATATTATGTACTCCTGGCTCCTGCTATAACCTATAACTGGCACTGCAGTGCTCCCCAGTCTCCCCCACAATTATAAGCTGTGTGAGCTGAGCACAGTCAGATATATATATACATTGATGCAGCACACTGGGCTGAGCAGTGCACACAGATATGGTATGTGACTGAGTCACTGTGTGTATCGTTTTTTTCAGGCAGAGAACGGATATATTAAATAAAACAAACAACTGCACTGTCTGGTGGTCACTGTGGTCGTCAGTCACTAAACTCTGCACTCTCTTCTACAGTATCACAGCCTCAGGTCAATCTCTCTCTCTCTCTCTCAACCCTAATCTAAATGGAGAGGACGCCAGCCACGTCCTCTCCCTATCAATCTCAATGCACGTGTGAAAATGGCGGCGACGCGCGGCTCCTTATATAGAATCCGAGTCTCGCGAGAATCCGACAGCGTCATGATGACGTTCGGGCGCGCTCGGGTTAACCGAGCAAGGCGGGAGGATCCGAGTCTGCTCGGACCCGTGAAAAAAACATGAAGTTCGTGCGGGTTCGGATTCAGAGAAACCGAACCCGCTCATCTCTAATTTTAATTTTAATTTCTATGCTTCATTTTAAATCCGTGATGAACAACTGCACCACTTATCAAACATCAGTTGCGGTGCTCAGTGCATGACTGCATCTTCTTACCAAAAGCACAGCCAGTATATGATATATTAAGTCCTAATTAGGCTCATTGATGTGGTATGGATATTAAGGTTGCCCAGTTCTATTAATATATAAATTTTTATTGAAGTGCATGTTGTTTGTTAGATGATTATTGATTCCCGGGAGTTTTGTGATATCATTGTATAATAATTTTTTACTAAAAATAAATACAGAATTTTTTTAAAACATATTTTATATGTGTTATTAAGCGCCACTTGGAATATCTATCTGTGCCCTACCAACAAGGCTGTATAAAGGGCATTTCCGGCGGAACTCGCGGTCCGATGGAAATTAACTTCATACAGCCTTGTTCGAGAGCTGGGCTGCCTGAATACTCCAAGCAGGCTGTCAGCGATTAGGCAGCTGTTGGGTGCTGGCTCCAGTGCATGCCTGTGTCTCCAGTCCTGCAGTATTTTGTGTGACCCATTATGAGTCACGAGTGTATGTATGACGTCAGACACACACAGAGAGGAGCCAGGATGCACATAGAGAAAAACACGAGCTCTTCCACTGTAATTTATTACAGTATTTTTGTAATTTTGTATAACATCCACCTACTTAAAATTTCAATCAGGTGGGGTTGACAGTGTTATTTTAAGTTTAGTGAATAACATCCACCTGCTACAATCATGGCTGGGTGGGGCTTGGGGGGGGGGGGGGAGGCACACACTGACTGGTGATACATCAGTATACTATTAAGTGCTATAGTGTATAGGAGATGCCTGCTACAACCAGTGGAGCACTGATATGTAATGAATAGAATGACACTGACTAAGAGGGGTGTAATTATGAGTATTATAAGGGATGGGGGACTTGCTAGGCTGCTACATTCAGAAAGCGGTGGGCACTCGTATAAAATTCAGTCAACACTAATGTGATTGAGTGTAATAATAAGTATTATAAAGTATGAGTGCCTGCATTACAAACCAGTGCCCCCCCCCCTTCACTGGTTGTAGCACGTCCACATACCCTATTAGAAGGTCCTCCATCCCTTATAAAACTCATTATTGCACCCCTCAGTCAGTGACTGTATTGATTATGTATCATTGCTTTTAATTAACTCCGTCATACTATATCAATGCCTCCCCCTCCCCCCTCCTCACTGATTATAGTAGCCACTACAATCAGTGAGGGGGGCACCGATATATAATGAATACAGTCACTGACTGAGGGGGTGTAGTAATAGTAATGGGTATTATATAATGCTGTTATAAACTGCTGTTATAAAATGTGGCAAGAGAGTGAGGGGGGATAATAATGAGTATTTTAGGCCATGGGGCTTGCTGCAATCATTAAGCCTTGGCAGTGTCAGCTTAAGGTTCACATGGGCCTGGAGCTGAAATTTATAAAGGGCCTATTATATGCCACTGCAGGGTGTGTGGCCAGTGACATGGGTTTGTGACAAGTAATGTAGGGGTGTGACCAGTGCTGTGTGGGTGTGGTATGTACAGTGGGGTAGCCTGTGCCGTGAATTGTTTCTAGTGCCTACCTTAAACCACTTTATAGTGGAGACATTAAAAAAAAGTTGTTTTTTTTGTGTGTGGTAATTTTGAAGTGGGGGTTTAGAAAATGAAACGGGATTTAGTGTTCACCCCAGGGTTACGCGTACCGCAAAGAGTTGTCTGGCGACTCAAAAGGGGGCATGCCCTTAAGGCACACCCCTTTTCATTGGTATAGGAAACGTGCCCAGTACTCATGGAGATGCTTTTCAGCCCCAAAGCTCTCCCCACAGCGTGAACAGATGCCGTGATATGAAAACACACACATAGACCCCATTATGAAAACACACACATACAGTATAGGCACGATATGAAAAACACACATATAGGCATCCACAGGGACCCCAAAAACTTACACATGGGCCCCCACAGAAAAATAATAAAATGCCTAGACTACACATGAAAAATAAAACACACGTGCCCCCATAGTAAAATAATAAAACACATAGGCTTTGATGAAAACAAAAAAACACAGGGACCCCCACATGAAAATAACAAAACGCATAGACTATGCATGAACAAACCTAACACATTGGCCTCCACAGGAAAATAAGGTGAGGTGGTCACAGGGTAGGATGAGGGGGTCATAGGGTGGGGGTGGTCACAAGGAGGGGTGAGGTGGACACGGAATGGTGAGTTGTAGGGGACATTAGAAGGAGGCAGGTGTGCACAGGATAGGATGAGGGAGGTCATAGGGTGGTGGTGGTCACAAGGAGGGGTGAGGTGGCACAGGGAATGGTGAGTTCAGGGGGACATGGGGAGGAGGTAGGTGAGCACAGGGTAGGATAAGGGGGTCATAGGGTGGGGGTGGTCACAAGGAGGGGTGAGGTGGGCACAGGGAATGGTGAGTTCAGGGGGACATGAGGAGGAGGCAGGTGGGCACAGGGTAGGATGAAGGGGTCATAGGGTAGGGGTGGTCACAAGGAGGTGTGAGGTGGACACAGGGAATGGTGAGTTCAGGGGGACATGGGGAGGAGGTAGGTGAGCACAGGGTAGGATAAGGGGGTCATAGGGTGGGGGTGGTCACAAGGAGGGGTGAGGTGGGCACAGGGAATGATGAGTTCAGGGGGACATGAGGAGGAGGCAGGTGGGCACAGGGTAGGATGAAGGGGTCATAGGGTAGGGGTGGTCACAAGGAGGGGTGAGGTGGGCACAGGGAATGGTGAGTTCAGGGGGACATGAGGAGGAGGCAGGTGGGCACAGGATAGGATGAAGGGGTCATAGGGTAGGGGTGGTCACAAGGAGGTGTGAGGTGGACACAGGGAATGGTGAGTTCAGGGGGACATGAGGAGGAGGTAGGTGAGCACAGGGTAGGATAAGGGGGTCATAGGGTGGGGGTGGTCACAAGGAGGGGTGAGGTGGGCACAGGGAATGGTGAGTTCAGGGGGACATGAGGAGGAGGCAGGTGGGCACAGGGTAGGATGAAGGGGTCATAGGGTAGGGGTGGTCACAAGGAGGTGTGAGGTGGGCACAGGGAATGGTGAGTTTAGGGGGACATGAGGAGGAGGCAGGTGGGCACAGGGTAGGATGAAGGGGTCATAGGGTAGGGGTGGTCACAAGGAGGTGTGAGGTGGACACAGGGAATGGTGAGTTCAGGGGGACATGGGGAGGAGGCAGGTGGGCACAGGGTAGGATGAAGGGGTCATAGGGTAGGGGTGGTCACAAGGAGGTGTGAGGTGGACACAGGGAATGGTGAGTTAAAGGGGACATGAGGAGGAATGAGGTGGGCACAGGAAGGGAGGAGTGGGAGGTACAAGGAAGGGGTGAGTAGTGTCATAGGGAGGGTTATGTCTATCTGTCAGGTGATTCTGGTGGTCGATGTTCATCACTGGAAACAATACTGGATACACACAGATCCCCAGTAATATACAGCAGCATCACACCACGGTACTCACCACTGTGCATTGTGCAGCTCAGGCAGCGAGGGAGAGAGTAGTGGCCAGGACCCCTGGACACACAGACACACAGACACACGGACCACCGTGCCCATCAGCAGTAATGCTGGCCACTCAGCTACTCGTCACATTGCAGCCTGAACGGCCAGTCTGCAGTACTCTAGCAGCTGTGCGCTGCTCCCGGCTACTGCCTCCCAGAAGCACCTGCTAGCTGGAGTGCGTACACTACTGGACTGATCCATCCACCGGGGAGACAGCAGCATAATTGTGAGGTGGAACGGTACACACATTATGGAATGCAAATAAGCGTCCTGGGGTGGAGGAGTGGGGTTGCTACCTGTGATTGGGAGGCAGGGCCTCAGACGGCCACAGGCAGGCTGCTATAGTAAGAATTTATTTTTCTTGTCTACAGCAGCTCAACAAATGATATGTGCCTATTTTGATGGGGGGCCTGGAGCTGCAGCTCCATCTGCCCCATTGTTAATCCGGCCCTGAGCCTTGGTCACTCATATACAATGCAGTCAGTGAGTGAGGGTATAAAGGGAGCACTGATCTAAAATGCAGTAATTGGGTGGGGTAATTAGAGGTGTAACGGGTGCTTTTGGTGCCCAGGGCACTATGGAAAATCCCCCCCCCCCCACAACGAGGGTGAAAAAAAAGTATATCCATGTACACGTAGAAGGGAAGGGCATGGTTTTGTCATCATTTTCCGCTTACCCCCGGCCGTCTCTCAGTCTTCCCCCGGCTAGAACCCCATCTGCACTGGCACTGTCCTGGCACTCACCCCACCCTCATTACGTGACTGGATGTAATAATGGAAACTAGTTGATGTGCCCGGCTTCAACCGGGCAAAAGTTTGCTGGACGGACATTTTACCCCTTTTCACCCCCTTAGGAGTCGATACTCCGTAGTAAGCCTGCTTAGTGGGCGGCTGCATAGGTGTGCGCAGGGGGTCTGGCACCCACGATCTCACATGCCTGATGCAGCGATCGCCGAGCAAGCTGATTACTGTCCCCTCTGCGCTGCACCCTGTCAGGACTGTATTACTGACTGGACGCCTGGGTTAATCAAGGGTGCCACTGCCACCGGCTTTCAAACTCCCGGCTCTACCTCCATGTACAAAAACAGTGTGATGTGATGTGATTACGTCATGCTGCTCGCACGCCCACCCGCCACATGCCCACCTCTCTCCTTCTATGCTATGCCAACGCCAGCCACTGATGAGGATCAGAATGCAGCCAGTGTTCCTCTTAGGAAGACCAATTCAATACTGGCAGGCGGTCGGCAGCAACATTGACACGTAACGTGTTTTTCCAGTAGCAGCAGTACTAGTCTGCGACTGTCAGTGTCAGTGAGTGACTGACTTGTAAGTAAGCTGCTGCAGCTTGCAGGGGAAAGAGAGGGGGGCCAGACCAGGCTGAGGAGGAGCAGTGTAATTGCAGTGAGTGCCATCAGGGGTGTTTGTTTGGTGCACACCACAACATCTGACAATGTATCTGCTTTATTAGGATTGGTACAAGGGTTGATATTTTATATTGCGTTGACCGTCAACAGATGGTGCTAGACACGCCCAAAAGGCGGTGCTAGACACACCCCTCCGACGGTGCACCCCCTAATAAAATGTGCTGCGCACGCCTATGGGTGGCTGCACATAACAGTGACTGTTTTCAGACCACTGGGCAGGTCATATGTTCCAGGTCACCCGGCAGGTGCACAGCAGGGATGACAACTGTCAAAATTTCAAAGAGCACAATGGTGATGCAGTGTAACTGGCTGGCGGACATTTTGCCACATAACTTCGAAACTAAGCAACCAATTACAACGCCAACATAATTCTGCACATCTGCAGACCAAGATCTTTAATTTACTCAGGTAACGGCATCATAGAAATAAGTCACTCATAAAAATGCCTACAAAATGGGGGCCGACATGCCGTCCCTGCTCTGCCCCCCAAATGGCTGCTGCTAAGAGTGGACTGTGTGCCGATCGCATTTGTACAGACCCATAAACCTATAACTAGCAGCATATGTTTTTATGTGGTTGGACATACTGTATATCTTCCTTATTCTCTAACAGCTACAGAAAATAAATAAGGGGTATATACAACCTCCGACCACCAACAAAAAATCATTACTATCCATTTGCTATTATTCTCTGGTTGTAGGTAGCAAATCGAAGCTAGAGTCAAACCACAATTTGCTACTCACAACCAGAGGACATTATAAATTGCATATTAAGTGTTTTATTAACATAATATTTTATTGTTAAGTGATTTTCATGTCTACTCTTTGCAACATTTAGTGGATTTAATGAGGCTTCCTAAAAGTTAAGTTTTATGTCAAGAAGACTGGTTATAATTTCAGTGCTTTACTATGTCCTTTATTATATATTGGGTAATACAGAGTCTGGTTTCTATAATATGGTGATTAAACATGCTACAGCTATACTAGTTTGGTTGTTCCGGCATTGTATTGGCAGTCATTGTGCCAGGTTTGTGTTCTATTAGCAGTAATAAGAACAGTACAGATGTAAGACTTAGCCATATGTCAAGTGCGTGTTTGTCAGCTAAGAGCAATCATTTTCCCTTTCTGGGGGGCACGTAAATAAGGGCGATTTTCAATCCTGGTTTTAAAAGGCCAATTTTTTTTTTTTAAAGGCAAAATGTTGCATTTTGGGAGAGTATATATTTTTCAAACCAAACCAAGCTAGAGAGTAGGGGGCCTGCGCAGCAACTGTAAACGAACCTCTTCCTTTCTTAATACACCCTTGTCCTCCGGATATATAAGTGATCGGCCACTCACAGTTGGCAGTTGATTATTGTGTTTTTCTTGTTTCTCCTCCATGTATCTCAAAAATTAGAGTCAATCTAGCAAAATCAATGTCATATTCTGATTTCTGAATCAGTACCACAAAGATACACCAAAATTGTGCTCTGATATGATTGGCAATAAATGAGCGTTGATCAGTGTTTATATTTATTTGACACTGCCTTCACACCATACCAATAAACAGTGATTCATTACCAAAGACTGTCAGCATTGTCAGAGGCGGACCAGGTCATGTAGGGACCACCAGGGGAATAAAGTGGTAGGGGCAGTGATTAAAGTGGTCCTAGAGACAGTGCTTAAAGTGGTCCTAGAGAGGTGGTGGAACTCACCCCTCCTCCCCTCGGCGGCCATGCAATAAAGGTATTGTACATGCCTCAAAAAAAGGGGCGTGGTCTCAAAAAGAAAGGGACGTGGCCACACAATAGTAATAATGCCCACAGTAGCAGCACCCCTAATACACATAATGCCCACAGTAGTAGCACCCCTTATACAATGCCCACATTAGTAGTGCTCCTTATGCAATGCAATTAGTAGTGGTGCCCATTATGCAATGCCCCCAGTAGTAGTGCCCCTTATGTCCCCAGGAGTGATGCCCCTTATGAAGTGCCCCCTTTACAATGCACTCATTAGTAGTGCCCCCATTAGTAATGCCCTTAATGGTAATGCCCCTGTGTAGTATTGCCCCCAGTAGTAATGTTGCCTGTAGTAATGCCCCAAGTCAATTAGCCCCCTGTAGTTTAGCCCCTGTAGTTATGCCACAGTAGTTTGCCCCCAGTAGTAATGCCCCCTGTAGTTATGCACCCTGTAGTAATGCCTCTGTAATTATGCCCCTGTAGTTATGCCCCCAGTAGTAATGTCCCTGTAGTTATGCCCCCAGTAGTAATGCGCCCCTGTAGTTTGCCCCCAGTAGTTAGCGCCCTTGTAGTTTGCCCCTAGTCGCTTGACCCCTTGTAGTTTGCCCCCAGTAGTTAGCCCCCTTGTAGTTTGCGCCCAGTAGCTTGCCCCCTTGTAGTTTTTCCCCAGTAGTTTTCCCCCAGTAGCTTGCTCCCTTGTAGTTTGCCCCCAGTAGTTAGCCCCCTAGGTGTTTGCCCCTTGTAGCTTGCCCCCTTGTACTTTGCCCCTAGTTGCTTGCCCCCTTGTAGTTTGTCCCCAGTAGTTTGCCCCCTTGTAGTTTGCCTCCATTAGCTTGCCCTCAGTAGTTTGCCCCTTGTAGTTTGTCCCCAGTAGTTTACCCCCTTGTAGTTTGCTCCCAGTAGCTTGCCCCTTGTAGTTTTTCCCCAGTAGTTTGCCCCCTTGTAGTTTGCCCCAGTAGCTTGTCCCCAGTAGTTTGCCCCCTTGTAGTTTGCCCAAGTAGCTTGTCCCCAGTAGTTTGCCCCCTTATAGTTTGTCCCCAGTAGTTTGTCTCCTTGTAACTTGTCCCCAGTAGAAGTGCAGCTAATACACTCACTCACACATATCTTAAAAAAAAACCAAAACACCATTCTCACCAAGCCCCGCTTCTGCATCCGACCACTGTGATCCTCCTGGCGTCCGCTTCTCAGCACTATGAGAGAGACGTCATGACGTCTCCCCCATAGCGCACACTGACAGAGCCGGGAGCCGGAAGCAGGAGCTCAGTAGTGAGCTCCTGCCGCCGGCTTCTCCTGTGGAGAGTGAGCCGGGCGTCCGCTGGTAACACAATCTCAGCAGGTGCCCGGCATCTCTCTGCGACACCGGGCACACATTAGGTTAGGTGAGCCGGAGAGGAGGCGGAACTGTGTTCCGTCTCCAAGTGGAACTGACGGAACGCAGTTCCGCCCCGTTCCGGCTCACTTTAACCCCTGCCTAGAGAGGTGGTGGAACGTGGTCACACAATAGTAATAATGCCCACAGTAGTAGCACCCCTAATACACATAATGCCCACAGTAGTAGCACCCTGCAATACACATAATGCCCACAGCAGTAGTGCCCCTTATACAATGCCCACAGTAGTAGTGCTCCTTATGCAATGTCCACTGTACTGGTAGTGCCCACAGTGGTAGTGCCCCTTATATAGAGCCCATAGTAGTGGTGTCCCTTATGCAATGCCCCCAGTAGTAGTGACCCTTATGTCCCCAGGAGTGATGCCCCTTTATGAAGTGCCCCCTTTTACAATGCCCTCATTAGTAGTGCCCACATTAGTAATGCCCTTAATGGTAATGCCCCTGTGTAGTATTGCCCCCAGTAGTACTGTCGACTGTAGTGATGCCCCCAGTCATTTAGCCCCAGTAGTTATGCCCCCAGTAGTTTAGCCCCCAGTGGTAATGCCCCTGCAGTAATGACCCCAGTAGTTTACATACCCTTTAGTTTAGCCTCCCAGTGCTAATGCCCCTAGTAGTTTAGCCCATGTAGTTTAGCCCTCATGTAGTTTGCCCCATGTAGTTTAGCCCCCAGTGGTAATGCCCCCTGTAGTTTAGCCCCTGCAGTTATGCCCCCAGTAGTTTAGCACCCCAGTAGTAATGCCCCCAGTAGTTTAGCCCCTGTAGTTTAGCCACCATGTAGTTTGCCCCTATGTAGTTAGCCTCCAGGTAGCAATGCCCCCAGTAGTTTAGCCCCCTTGTAGTTTGCACCCTTGTAGTAATGCCACCAGTAGTAATGACCCCTGTAATTTGCCCCCTAGTAGTTTAGTCCCCTGCAGTTTAGCCCCCAAGTAGTAATGCCCCCAGTAGTTTAGCCCCTGTAGTTATGACTCCTGTAGTTTGCCCCCTTGTAGCTTGCCCCCAGTAGTAATGCCCCCCAAGTAGTAATGTCCCTGTAGTTATGTCCCCAGTAGTAATGACCCCGTAGTTTGCCCCCAGTTGTTAGCCCTCTTGTAGTTTGCTCCCAGTAGTTAGCCCCCTTGTAGTTTGCCCTCAGTAGTTTGCCACCAGTAGCTTGCCCCCAGTAGAACCACTCACACATATAAAAAAAACAAAAAACACACCATACTCACCAAGCCCTGTTCCCGCTGCAGTCCTTCCGGCGCCCGCTCCTCTGCACTATGGGAGATACATCATGACGTCTCTCCCATAGCGCACACTGACAGAGCCGGGAGCCGGAAGCAGGAGCTCAGTAGTGAGCTCCTGCCGCCAGCTTCCGCTGTGGAGAGAGTGCCGGGTGCCCGCTGGTAACACAATCTCAGCGGGCGCCCGGCATCTTCCTGTGCGGTGCCGGGCACACATCGGGTTAGGTGAGCCGGAGTAAAAGTGGAACTGATGGAACGCAGTTCTGCCCTATTCTGGCTCACGTTAACCCCTGGGCAGGGGCTCATGTTTAGCGGTGTAGCCTGTCTCCAGAGAGGGTGCGGCCAGCTACCACATTGGATGCCTAACCATTATTAGAGAGTCTATGGGCTGGGCCCCTCAATAAATATATATAGTAAATACTGCTAGTGCATGCATGATAATGTATCAGATTTATAACAGCAATGCACTGTAGAAAATGCACCATAGTCCTATGCAGTATAAGGTAACATATGTATAATATATGATTCAAGTATTCAAGTACACAGTCTGGAACCTGATCCCTGCCGGAGGAGGTCACCCCCGCCAACACCCCCCGCCGAACCCCCCCCCCCCCCCCCCGTCCCACGCAGTGGGTCCCACCGGCGGTTTACCCTGTACCCCAGTGGGACAGTCCAACTCCGATCGTTGTCCTAATGATTATGAGGTTGGGTTCCACCCAAGCTTGCTTCTAAAAAAACATATGAGCTGTCAAAGGCCCTCATTCCGAGTTGTCAGCTCGCTAGATGCTTTTAGCAGCAGTGCAAACGCTAAGCCGCTGCCCTCTGGGAGTGTATTAGCTTAGAAGAAGTGCGACCGAAAGGTTCGCAGCATTGCTACAAAAAAAGATTGTGCAGTTTCTGAGCAGCTCCAGACTTACTCCTAGCTAGCGATCACTTCAGACTGTTTAGTTCCTGTTTTGACGTCCCAAACATGCCGTGCGTTTGGCCAGTCACGCCTACATTTCCCCAGCCACTCCTGCATTTTTATCCGACACGCCTGCGTTTTTACACACACTCCCCGAAAACGGTCAGTTACCACCCAAAAACACCCACTTCCTGTCAATCACTCTGCGGCCAGCAGTGCGACTGAAAAGCGTCGCTAGACCTTGTGTGAAACTGCATCGGCTTTTGTGAAAGTATGTCGCGCATGCGCACTGCGCACCATACGCATGCGCAGAAGTGTCGCTTTATAACCTAATCGCTGTGCTGCGAACGAAAGCAGTTAGCGATCAACTCGGAATGAGGGCCAATATTATCCTTATTATTTGTTTAGTTATTGAATGCATCATTATGCTGTGAATGAGTGCGTGGCTCCTGAATATTTTGGATAAGTATATACAATGCAGTACATACTTTTCTATTCATACTCCCATTAGCAGACACAGTTTATAAGACTCAGCACATTCTGTAGGCACTGAGCAAAACCAAATAGTGAGATATTACAGCAGACAAGCATAACAGTCAGTGGTATATGACTCCAGTGATTGAGGTTGTGTTGTTTTCTAATGGAAACAAAATCTATTACCCTTTTTTTTTTATCACAGGATATTTTAACCACTCTGCTTTTCCTTCGTTAAAAAAAAATGAAGGAAAAAAAATCATCCAATGTCTATCATATGATTGAGAGGAGAAAATAATGAGTGCTGATATATGATACGCAAAAGAGGAAAGTAATGGGAAAGTCTAACCAGCTAAGGATGTGGAATAATCACAAAGAAGACAGAGTTGACTGAACATTTTATGAACCATAAAACTATCTGGAGGTCCTGGAGGAACTTATTAAATCAACATTATCTCATTGTTGGCCTTCTGAGAAACAAATCAGTTAGAAGATGAAATGTTTAAATAAAGTCAATCCTTTGAAGTGATCAAAAGTAGGATTGTATAAATGGATATGCTATGTTTTATTACAATGTTCATCCATAGTATTTGTGGAGTTTTAACCTAAAATGATATCCACCATTCTGCAGTATGCATCCAACATATCTTCAAACTTTTTCCTAATCACTTATGTTACCACTTATCTTCTGCCTACTCCTCCATGTGCATCTCACACCTCATCATGGAAGCAACTGCTGCACGATGACAATGGTTTACTCCAGTGCTGCAAGTAAGGCGATACTGTGTACCAGTAAGAAATTGTCAGCCTGAATGCAGTACCGCTGGGCCATCCACCTTGCATCCGCTGTGTCCGAGGGGAGGAGAGCGCAGCATGCATCTCTCTTGCCCCTCTCCAGCCCCTCTCCTACCCTCAGTCCATTCTCCCTCAGGTGGCAGCTGCGGCGGCGTGTATCACAATCAGGCACTGGTTCGTGAGCTAATCGGAGCTCACGGACCAGCATCCAATCAGGAGCCACCACTGCCAGACAGTGAGCTCGGATTGGCTCACGAATCGGCACCTGATTTGAGATACACACCAGTGATGAAGACTGGACTGAGAGCAGGAGAGAGGCAGGAGAGGCGCATGCTGCGCTGTCCTCTCTTTGGACACAGTGACAGCAGAACCGGCCCCAGGCAGCAGTAACAGCTGTGAGTTGCACTACTGGGGGCATATGTGTTTCTGGCACTGAGGTTGGGGGGGGGGGGCACACGTATATCTGGCACTGTGGGCATATATGTGTATCTGGCACTGTTAGGGTGCCATATGTGTATCTGGCACTGTGGGGGCATATCTGGCACTGTGGGGGCATATATGTATCTGACACTATTGGAGGCATATGTGTATCTGGCACTGCACTATTGGGGTCATATGTGTATCTGGCCCCCCATATGTGTATCATGCACCCATTTTCATTTGCAATGCCCCATGTGGCATGTGGCCACATCCATTTTTTTGAGCTCGTGCACACAGTACCACTAGGAATTTCTTTCTACTTGCACCTCTGGTTTCCACTCAGACATAAAGACTTTTTGTGATCTTTACGATGCTTTTGCATGTTTAGGGTAGCCCCCTGCCTATGCAGCCTAGCTGCTAAAGCAGACAGCTACACGCCATGTTTTGGTCGCAGCGACTGCATGTGACATCAAACTATCCACCACAGCCTACCCCACAAATGGTCTGGACACGGACCATGTCCCCCAATGCCGAGACGTTGCACCGTTAACGCTGTCGCGACACCCCCTCCTGCCCCGCAAATGCCTCTGCCTGTCAATCAGGCAGAGGCGTTCGCACAAGTGAAATGCTTTTGCTTCTCACTGTGGGTGCACGCACAGTGCGGCTTTTGCACGTGCGCACACTTAACAGCAGTGTTCCATGCTGAATTAGGCCCAAAAATTCTGTAAAGAAAAAAAAACACTGCAAGAAGATAATTTATATACTCTCCTAATTCCAAATCTATTATCTTCTTTCTTCCAGCTTTTAATCCAAAGGCAATACAAAAACATAAAATAAAAAAATAGACACCTCAGAATTGCCTCTTGCAATGATTAAAGATACATTTATACATGGAAGAATAACATAAAGTATTCATTACTCATTTTTGCTTCTAAACTTTGCTGTTCTGAGAATGCAATATTGGCAAATTCTTCATTATACCTCTTTAGGGTTCCCTTTGTTATGCCTTCTTGAAATCCTTGTTTTCTGTTGGCTTTCAAGGTTTAATGTCTTTTGGGGAGGTATACAATTAGTGACGAAAAAAGATCTAGAGTGAAAAACTGACGTTTTTCGTGATTTTTCCCAGTTTTTTACCAAATATTTTTTTGGGGGCAATCCTATTAGGATGCCCAACCTAAACAAAAATAAATTTTCTTGCAAAAACACAATTTCAGTGAAACCTGAAACAGGTGAAACTAAATCCCCTCATGAAATTTGACATTTTTGGAAGTTTTTTGCAATATCCCAAAGTCTATATCCCTTGCTTTCAAGACAATATCCAAGAAAAATACAATCTTGTGAATTGCAATCCAGTTGTCCTGACTTTAGATGATGCTAGGACTGTGGCCTAATTCAGACCTGATCGCTCCTCTGCGAATTTGCAGAGGTTTGCGATTGGATAGTCGCCGCCCAGATAAAGTGAAATTCCGCCCCGTGCAAGACTGCGTACACATTTGAAAAGCTTTGCAAACGCCGGTCAGCTGCAAATCCGTTCGCAACTCACTCACCATTGAATGTATTTTCCAGTCTGTGAAGTCTGTGCATAGCCCAAGATCTACTTCTACAGTGCAAAAGAAACAGGCTGATTGGGCCAGAGCTGACAGCAGACACAGACAATTTTCATTCACTTTGCACTATTTGTTTTTTATTTTCTCTCCATTGACTATCTGCTATGTTCAAAGCTGACTCACTTTTGTTATAAAAAATTTTCTGTGTACCAGTTTGATCTTTCAGTCTGCAACCTAAAGTCTTATGCCCTACTCTGTGGTAAATAAAGCATTTGTACTTTGGTCTTTTAAACTTAGTGTCATTAGTATTAGAGATGAGCGGGTTCGGATTTACTCGGTTCTTAACGCCAGAATTATCGCAAGTTTTTTTTTTCTGGATTTTTCTTATTGGCTAACCAAAACACGTGACATCCGTGAGCCAATAAGGAGATTCGGTTAAAATTGAGTAAATCAGAACCCACTCATCTCTAATTAGTATATAAGGTATGTTTCAGCAATACTGTTCACAGGTATCTGTTTCTAGAATTGTAGCAGCTTTTTCCAAATGATACCAGTAGTTAATACAGTAGTATTTTACTCCAATACCACTTCCACAAAATCAGATTCTGGGTTCAGGTTTTGAAACATAGCCATAGCAACCTCTTTGTCGTCTACCTTGACTCTAACAGACACCAATTGCTGAGTGTTGGACAACATCTTATCAATGTATTCATTCATGTCCTTATATTCATTTAGGGGGTAATTCAGAGATGATCGCAGCAGCAAATTTGTTGGCAGTTGGCCAAACCATTTGCACTGCAGGTGTGGCAGATATAACATTTGCAGAGAGAGTTAGATTTGGTGGGTTATTTTGTTTCTGTGCAGTTGTAAATACTGGCTGCTTTATTTTTACACTGCAATTTAGATTTCAGTTTGAACACACCACACCCAAATCTAACTTTCTCTGCACATGTTATATCTGCCCCCCCCCCCCCACAGTGCACATGGTTTTGCCCAACTGCTAACAAAATTGCTGCTGCGATCAACTCTGAATTAGGCCCTTAGTGTAGTTCTGTACAAAGTGCATTTGAGGTTTATTGTCCTTATAAGACCCTTATCTTCATAAGTTGTTTTCAGGGCTACCCACATGTCCTTTGCAGATGCCTTTCTATTAATTATAGCATGTATTTGTTATTTCTCTGACGTCCTACTGGATGCTGGGAACTCCGTAAGGACCATGGGGAATAGCGGCTCCGCAGGAGACTGGGCACAACTAAATAAAGCTTTAGGACTACCTGGTGTGCACTGGCTCCTCCCTCTATGACCCTCCTCCAGACCTCAGTTAGAATTTTGTGCCCGGCTGAGCTGGATGCACACTAGGGGCTCTCCTGAGCTCTTAGAAAAAGAAAGTTTATTTTAGTTTTTTTATTTTCAGTGAGATCTGCTGGCAACAGACTCACTGCTACGAGGGACTAAGGGGAGAGAAGCGAACCTACCTGCTTGCAGCTAGCTTGGGCTTCTAGGCTACTGGACACCATTAGCTCCAGAGGGATCGAACACAGGCCCAGCCTCGGTCGTCCGGTCCTGGAGCCGCGCCGCCGTCCCCCTTACAGAGCCAGAAGCAAGAAGAGGGTCCTGGAAATCGGCGGCAGAAGACTTCGGTCTTCATCAAGGTAGCGCACAGCACTGCAGCTGTGCGCCATTGCTTCCCATGCAAACCTCACACTCCGGTCACTGATGGGTGCAGGGCACTGGGGGGGGGGGGGGGGGGGGGGCGCCCTGGGCTGCAATATTGAGTACCTTGGCAGGCAAATAATACATAATATAGTCATAGAGACTATATATGTGTAAAATACCCCTGCCAGATATACATAGAAAAAAGCGGGAGAAGTCCGCCGAAAAAGTTGCGGGGCTATCTCCCTCAGCACACTGGCGCCATTTTCCCTCACAGCTCCGCTGGAAGGATCGCTCCCAGGCTCTCCCCTGCAGTTCCAGACTACATAGGGTAAAAAAGAGAGGGGGGGCACTAAATTTAGGCGCAATATTGTGTATACAAGCAGCTATTGGGAAAAATCACTCAGTTATAGTGTTAATCCCTGTGTTATATAGCGCTGTTGGTGTGTGCTGGCATACTCTCTCTCTGTCTCCCCAAAGGGCTTTGTGGGGTCCTGTCCTCAGTCAGAGCATTCCCTGTGTGTGTGCGGTGTGTCGGTACGGCTGTGTCTACATGTTTGATGAGGAGGCTTATGTGGAGGCGGAGCAGGTGCCGATAAATGTGATGTCACCCCCTGCGGGGTCGACACCTGAGTGGATGGTTATGTGGAAGGAATCACGCGACAGTGTCGACTCCTTACATAAAAGGTTTGACGACATAGCAGATGTGGGACAGCCGGCTTCTCAGCCTGTGCCTGCCCAGACGTCTCTAAAGCCATCGGGGGCTCTAAAACGCCCGCTACCTCAGATGGCAGACACAGATGACGACACGGATACTGATTCCAGTGTCGACGATGATGAGACTAGTGTACATTCCAATAGAGCCACCCGTTACATGATTACGGCAATGAAAAATGTGTTGCATATTTCTGATATTACCCCAGGTACCACAAAAAAGGGTATTATGTTTGGGGAGAAAAAACTACCAGTGGTTTTTCCCCCATCTGATGAATTAAATGAAGTGTGTGAAGAAGCGTGGGCTTCCCCCGATAAGAAACTGGTAATTTCTAAAAGGTTACTAATGGCGTACCCTTTCCAGCCAGAGGACAGGTCACGTTGGGAGACATCCCCTAGGGTGGATAAAGCGCTCACACGTCTGTCAAAAAAGGTGGCACTACCGTCTCCGGACACGGCCGCCCTAAAGGAGCCTGCAGATAGAAAGCAGGAGGCTATCCTGAAGTCTGTATATACACACTCAGGTATTATACTGAGACCGGCTATTGCTTCAGCATGGATGTGCAGTGCTGCAGCTGCGTGGTCAGATTCCCTGTCGGAAAACATTGATACCCTAGACAGGGACACTATATTGCTAACCGTAGAGCATATTAAAGACGCTGTCTTGTACATGAGAGATGCACAAAGGGATATTTGCCGGCTGGCATCTAAAATAAACGCAATGTCCATTTCTGCCAGGAGAGGATTGTGGACTCGGCAGTGGACAGGAGATGCAGATTCTAAAAGGCACATGGAAGTATTGCCTTACAAGGGTGAGGAGTTGTTTAGGGATGGTCTCTCGGACCTCGTTTCCACAGCGACAGCTGGGAAGTCAGCATTTTTACCCCATGTTCCCTCACAGCCAAAGAAAGCACCGTATCATCAGGTACAGTCCTTTCGGCCCCAGAAAGGCAAGCGGGTTAGAGGCGCGTCCTTTCTGCCCAGAGGCAGAGGTAGAGGGAAAAAGCTGCAACATACAGCCAGTTCCCAGGAACAAAAGTCCTCCCCCGCTTCCTCTAAGTCCACCGCATGACGCTGGGGCTCCACAGGCGGAGCCAGGTACGGTGGGTGCCCGTCTCAAGAACTTCAGCGACCAGTGGGCTCGCTCACGGGTGGATCCCTGGATTCTACAAGTAGTATCTCAGGGGTACAAGCTGGAATTCGAGACGTCTCCCCCTCGCCGTTTCCTCAAATCTGCCTTGCCGACAGCTCCCCCGGACAGGGAGACAGTGCTGGAGGCGATTCACAAGCTGTATTCTCAGCAGGTGATAATCAAGGTACCCCTCCTTCAACAAGGACGGGGTTACTATTCCACAATGTTTGTGGTACCGAAACCGGACGGTTCGGTGAGACCCATTTTAAATTTAAAATCCTTGAACACTTATATAAGAAGGTTCAAGTTCAAGATGGAATCGCTCAGGGCGGTCATTGCAAGCCTGGACGAGGGGGATTCCATGGTATCACTGGACATCAAGGATGCTTACCTGCATGTCCCCATTTACCCTCCTCACCAGGAGTACCTCAGATTTGTGGTACAGGACTGTCATTACCAATTCCAGACGTTGCCGTTTGGTCTGTCCACGGCACCGAGGGTATTTACCAAGGTAATGGCCGAAATGATGATACTCCTTCGGAGAAAGGGAGTTTTAATTATCCCGTACTTGGACGATCTCCTTATAAAGGCGAGGTCCAGGGAACAGTTGTTGATCGGTGTAGCACTAGCTCGGGAAGTGCTACAACAGCACGGCTGGATCCTGAATATTCCAAAGTCGCAGCTGGTTCCTACAATGCGTCTACTGTTCCTGGGGATGGTTTTGGACACAGAACAGAAAAAAGTATTTCTCCCGGAGGAGAAGGCCAAGGAGTTGTCATCTCTAGTCAGAGACCTCCTAAAACCAAAACAGGTGTCGGTGCACCACTGCACGCGAGTCCTGGGAAAGATGGTGGCTTCTTACAAAGCAATTCCATTCGGAAGGTTCCATGCAAGGATCTTTCAGTGGGATCTGTTGGACAAGTGGTCCGGATCGCATCTTCAGATGCATCGGCTGATAACCCTGTCTCCAAGGACCAGGGTGTCGCTGTTGTGGTGGCTGCAGAGTGCTCATCTTCTAGAGGGCCGCAGATTCGGCATAAAGGACTGGGTCCTGGTGACCACGGATGCCAGCCTTCGTTTTTGGGGGGCAGTCACACCGGGAAGAAACTTCCAGGGTCTATGAACAAGTCAGGAGACTTCCCTACACATAAATATTCTGGAACTAAGGGCCATTTACAATGCTCTAAGTCAGGCAAGACCCCTGCTTCAACACCAGCCGGTGCTGATCCAGTCAGACAACATCACGGCGTTCGCCCATGTAAACCGACAGGGCGGCACAAGAAGCAGGATGGCAATGGCAGAAGCCACAAGGATTCTCCGATGGGCGGAAAATCATGTGTTAGCACTGTCAGCAGTGTTCATTCCCGGAGTGGACAACTGGGAAGCATACTTTCTCAGCAGACACGACCTCCACCCGGGAGAGTGGGGACTTCATCCAGAAGTCTTCCAATGGATTGTACACCGGTGGGAAAGGCCACAGGTGGACATGATGGCGTCCCGCCTCAACAAAAAGCTAAAAAGATATTGCGCCAGGTCAAGGGACCCTCAGGCAATAGCTGTGGACGCTCTGGTAACACCGTGGGTGTACCTGTCGGTGTATGTGTTCCCTCCTCTGCCTCTCATACCCAAGGTACTGAGACTAATAAGAAGGAGAGGAGTAAGAACTATACTCATTGTTCCGGATTGGCCAAGAAGAGCTTGGTACCCAGAACTTCAAGAAATGATCTCAGAGGACCCATGGCCTCTGCCGCTCAGACAGGACCTGCTGCAGCAGGGGCCCTGTCTGTTCCAAGACTTACCGCGGCTGCGTTTGACGGCATGGCGGTTGAACGCCGGATCCTGAAGGAAAAGGGCATTCCAGAGGAAGTTATCCCTACGCTTATTAAAGCTAGGAAAGAAGTGACCGCAAACCATTATCACCGCATATGGCGGAAATATGTTGCGTGGTGTGAGGCCAGGAAGGCCCCAACGGAGGAATTTCAGCTAGGTCGATTTCTGCACTTCCTACAGTCAGGGGTGACTATGGGCCTAAAATTGGGTTCCATTAAGGTCCAGATTTCGGCTCTATCGATTTTCTTCCAAAAAGAACTGGCTTCACTACCTGAAGTTCAGATGTTTGTTAAGGGAGTGCTGCATATTCAGCCCCCTTTTGTGCCCCCAGTGGCACCTTGGGATCTCAACGTGGTGTTGGATTTCCTAAAGTCGCATTGGTTTGAACCACTTAAAACCATGGAACTAAAATATCTCACGTGGAAAGTGGTCATGCTGTTGGCCTTGGCTTCGGCCAGGCGTGTGTCAGAATTGGCAGCTTTGTCTTGTAAAAGCCCTTATCTGATTTTCCATATGGATAGGGCGGAATTGAGGACTCGTCCCCAATTTCTCCCAAAGGTGGTTTCAGCGTTTCATTTGAACCAGCCTATTGTGGTGCCTGCGGCTACTCGTGACTTGGAGGACTCCAAGTTGCTGGACGTAGTCCGGGCCCTAAAAATCTATGTTTCCAGGACAGCTGGAGTCAGAAAGACTGACTCGCTATTTATCCTGCATGCGCCCAACAAGTTGGGTGCGCCTGCTTCAAAGCAGACTATTGCTCGCTGGATCTGTAGCACGATTCAACTTGCACATTCTGCGGCTGGACTGCCGCATCCTAAATCTGTAAAAGCCCATTCCACGAGGAAGGTGGGCTCTTCTTGGGCGGCTGCCCGAGGGGTCTCGGCTTTACAACTTTGCCGAGCAGCTACTTGGTCGGGGTCAAACACATTTGCTAAATTCTACAAGTTTGATACCCTGGCTGAGGAGGACATAGAGTTCGCTCATTCGGTGCTGCAGAGTCATCCGCACTCTCCCGCCCGTTTGGGAGCTTTGGTATAATCCCCATGGTCCTTACGGAGTTCCCAGCATCCACTAGGACGTCAGAGAAAATAAGATTTTACTCACCGGTAAATCTATTTCTCGTAGTCCGTAGTGGATGCTGGGCGCCCGTCCCAAGTGCGGATTGTCTGCAATACTTGTATATAGTTATTGGTTAACTAAAGGGTTATTGTTGAGCCATCTGTTGAGAGGCTCAGTTATATTTCATGCTGTTAACTGGGTATAGTATCACGAGTTATACGGTGTGATTGGTGTGGCTGGTATGAGTCTTACCCGGGATTCCAAATCCTTTCCTTATTGTGTCAGCTCTTCCGTGCACAGTATCCTAGCTGAGGTCTGGAGGAGGGTCATAGAGGGAGGAGCCAGTGCACACCAGGTAGTCCTAAAGCTTTCTTTAGTTGTGCCCAGTCTCCTGCGGAGCCGCTATTCCCCATGGTCCTTACGGAGTTCCCAGCATCCACTACGGACGACGAGAAATAGATTTACCGGTGAGTGAAATCTTATTTTTACAGCTCAGCCAATGGTTCCAATGGCTGTATACACCTCTTCTGGATTTGGGTTGTCTCTTAGATCAATCATTACCTTCCACAGCTTCTCACACTTTAATTGCATTTCTACAGTGAATTTCCACGTAGAGTACTTCTCTGAGCCTTTCAATTTTATGAAGCTCCTACTTGCGCTTATAGTATACAGTAGTTGTTTTTTTACACAGGAGGCATGGCCACCACTTCCCAATTTGGCCACCTCCCTTTACAGAGGCCCCTTTCAACTCTTGGTGGCCTTGGTCCCCTCTGCACCCAAATCCACATTCACACAGTGACGCCTATGTACTTCTGTAGCAATCCACTACTCAATGTCACTAATACAACTATTGTTTCCTATGACTTCACTGTTCTGCCCTGGCCAGCCTGCCTCTTTCTGCAACAAAACACTCACTTCAATGCAGCTCCTGCCTACGTATATAAGCGGGAATTTAAATTATGTTTTATTAAGCGGGTTCGAAATTGCCAGCAATTTGGGAGTAGTCTGTGTTGTTTCTATGAGTACCAAGATTGTGGAGAGGAGGTTACAAATTGAAATCAATTACAAAACATTTCCCAATCAATTATAGCATAAATTAAACCTTGCTGTGTGAATGAGGCAAATAATAATTAAAAATAATATTAATAAGGCATTTAAACTGCAAGCAACCTAGAAGTTAAAGTCTTCACATTTTTTACTCCGTGTCTCTACAGAGAGTAAATCACTTATGTGCAAGTCTAGTGCAGTGCAAAGACTATCTTAAAAGCCTTTAGTGGAAGCAGTAGGGATTTCTGAGACATGACACGCCTCATTTCACTATGTATAAGAATGTACTCAGCCAGCAGCTGTACTACTGGCACCACAACAGGAAGCGGTTTCCAGTTAGATATAAATATGATCCAGCTTTATATAAATCAGATGTGCACCAATCCGATAATTATAATGAGAAGAAAGCTACTGAGTGTGTAATGCGGGGTCTGTTATATTACCACTAGTAAGAATGTAGGGTTAAGAATCTGAATGTGTAGATAATGACTTCGAAATTCACAACAGACAGTTAACCCATTTGCTATGGAAAGCGCCAGAGGTGAGATGAGGGGACACACACAGAAGACCCCTTTGCAGCAGCTAAAGGTTTTAAACTTAAATAGGATGTACAGCGGTATAGCATGAGATCTATATCCATTGAGTCTTCCTTTGATCTCCGTCATTAGGCAGGGAATTTTGTGCTTGATTTCCATGTTGAGGATGCATACAATTGCCCGGTATACTTAATATGAAAATCAAGAAATGGCTTGGTGACAGTGTATGCTGAGGCAGTAGCCATTCATCTGCTTTGAACAGCTTGAATTCAGGCACAATCTACAAGTAAAATGAGTTTAGTGGTGTCTGCTCCTTAATAAGCAGCCAGATGAGACTGGCCCAGCATTCCTTTGGCCCTTTTGGACACAGGAACAAGGAAAATGTAAGCTTTTAATATGAAAGTGTTCTAAATCCAAGGCAGAATATTCCTTTTCTATAGCTCCTTCCCTGCAGACGGCTGTAGCATTAGTAATCTAACATTAGCTTTTGTAGAGAAAATGGCTGGACATAGAAAGATTTCTGACATACAAGTAATGAGGATGAGGTAGGGATACTGAAATATGTAACTCAATGTTCAATAAAAAAGATTTTTAGCAATGGAACACTCATCTACCATTTTCACAGTCTTGGCCAGGAACATTACTTGAAACTTGGATTATTCATATTAAAAGGATAAACGGAGGCATTTTTAATGGAATTGGAAGGTGTTGGGATGAATTGCACACCCCATGGACAAAGCAAAAGGAATTCTCTGAACGCCTTACACATGTAAAACATACGTCCTACTATTTGCCTTAGTAGACAACTATAATGATTACACTTAATAGTCCACACTGTTTACAATCTCCAGGGGATTAAAGTACTTTTCAGATTAAAAATAAACCATCATAACAGCTCAGAATGGGGCAAATGCCCTAAGGAAATGTCACAGTATAGCAGTGGTTCCAGAATGAATGACTTTCAAAGTGGTTCTTCTATATTTATACATGTTTAAACTAGCACTAGGATCCTAAAAAACAACAACAATAAGGCAAATATGTTACGTGTGAGCGGATACATTAAGTTTTGTCTATTTATATAGTATCATTGTGCATTAAAACAGAATACAAATGAAATGCAAATAATGGATCAAAGCACATTATGGATGCAATAATGGATAAAAGCACAGAAGTAAAGCCGAAAATTAGTAGTCACTGTCCCACTGAGCTTATAGTCTAATTGGTATATTAATAAAACCCAGAGTCACATCAGGGAAAGTTTTAAGTGATATTTTAAAGACAATGCACCCATGTGAACATAAGGGTACAGGGAGCTATTTAACAATGGACCTAATTCAGACCAGGTCGTAGCAGCAAATTTGTTAGCAGATGGGCAAAACCATGTGCAGTGCCGGGGGGGGGGCTCAGATATAACATGGACTATGGGGTAACGTTTCTTGAAATATGGACTATGGGGGTAATTCCAAGTTGATCGCAGCAGGAATTCTGCTAGCAACTGGGTAAAACCATGTGCACTGCAGGGGAGGCAGATATAACATGTGCAGAGAGAGTTAGATTTGGGTGTGGTGTGTTCAATCTGCAATCTAATTTGCAGTGTAAAAATAAAGCAGCCAGTATTTACCCTGCACAGAAATAAAATAACCCACCCAAATCTAACTCTCTCTGCAAATGTTATATCTGCCACCCCTGCAGTGCACATGGTTTTGCCCAACTGCTAAAGTTGATCGCAGCAGGAATTCTGTTAGCAATTGGGCAAAACCATGTGCACTGCAGGGGAGGCAGATATAACATGTGCAGAGAGAGTTAGATTTGGGTGTGGTGTGTTCAATCTGCAATCTAATTTGCAGTGTAAAAATAAAGCAGCCAGTATTTACCTTGCACAGAAATAAAATAACCCACCCAAATGTAACTCTCTCTGCAAATGTTATATCTGCCACCCCTGCAGTGCACATGGTTTTGCCCAACTGCTAAAAAATTTCCTGCTGCGATCAACTTGGAATTACCCCCATGGTTTTGCCCATCTGCTAACAAATTTGCTGATACGATCAGGTCTGAATTAGGCTCAATGTTTCCAGGGAGGGAGTTTGTCTAGGGCAGGCCTGGCCAACCTGTGGCTCTCCAGCTGTTGTAAAACTACAAGTCCCATCATGCTTTGCCACAGTTTTGCTATGAGGGAATGCTAAAACTGTGGCAGGGCATGCTGGGATGTGTAGTTTCACAACATCTGGAGAGCCACAGGTTGGCCAGGCCTGGTCTAGGGAATCTGCTGTAGGAGAACATTGAGTAAATATGGCTTAAGGTGGGAATGGGATAGGGCAGTAGTAGTGGAAGGTGCAGAGAGACAAAACTGAATGGTGAAGACAAAGCTAATGGCCCTCATTCCGAGTTGATCGATAGCTGCCGTTGTTCGCAGCATAGCGATCATTTAAAAAAAGGCAAAACTACGCGTGCGTATGGGCCGCAATACGCATGTGTGGTGTACGGGTACAAAGTGCATTGTTGTTTTGCATTGCTTCTAGCGACAATTCCATTCGCACAGCCGTTCGCAAGGAGATTGACAGGAAGAAAACGTTTATGGGTGTCAACTGACCGTTTTCTGGGAGTGTTTGGAAAAACGCAGGCATGTCCAGGCGTTTACAGGGCAGGTATCTGACGTAAATTCCGGGACCTTCATCGCTGCAATCATCACACAGAATAAGTAACTACAGGGCTGGTCTTGTTTTGCACAAAATGTTTTTTGTACCGCTCGGCTGCACAGGCGTTTGCACTCTTGCAAAGTGAAAATAAACTCCCCCGTGGGCGGCGACTGTGCGTTTGCACGGCTGCAAAAAGTAGCTAGCGAGCGATCAACTCGGAATGAGGGCCAATGTTCTATCTAGTATTTAGAGTCATTTATGTGTCCTATGCTGCATATCATAAACCTCACACGTCAGATGCATCCACGCGCCACTCAAGCACACTTATCTTATAAAATAAAGACACAACTACTGTAATTGGCGTGAAAGGGGTCAGCTTTTATTTTCTGACTGAGAGGAAGGCCTATTAAATACTAAAACTAAAATGCAGACTTCCCTCTCTAACTAAGGTGGCGGGGAGAAGAACGGTTAAGCATGATAAACGTAACATGGGTGATCAATGTTATAATACAGAAAAAACAAGCAATAAAAAACATATGTGTGAGGGAGCCTTCTGCCCCAGATGTTCCGGGATCGGCCTCCTGCCTCCATCCCAGACATCGAAAATCAAAAATCCAAGGACAGGGGTCGACCTTCTGCCACTACCCCTGCCCACCAACAGTTGCAGGGACGGAGGTACGCTCCGCCCCTACATGGTAAAAATTGGGCCACCGGCCCCGCCATCCACATATGTTTATACCAGTTATATGGACCCACTTGGTAAAGCGATGCCCGTAAACTAATTATAAAACTATAAAATTTACCTAAAAGTACACCCAAACTTACTAACCTTGAACTCATAATTAAAATTAAGTAACCGTTCAGAAACCGGCCACCAAAAGCCGACACAATGAACCCGACTGTAGAACAAAATAAAATAAAAACAAAACCAAGTCCCCAGGGCGGGAGGGCGGGTCACGAGAAGAGCTGAAAAGAGGGAGGAAGTACCATGTCAGCAGCCTATATGCATGACAGGCCAGCCCCTATACATGATCCAGCCAATCAGCCCCTCTGACCCTCTCTCTACGTTCGTCCCACCACAAAACATTAACCCCTTCCAAGCCAAGGTGATGCATTGAGCGGCGCTGCGGAAGCCCAGCAGACGGTGCGTTTACGCTGCTATGGTAACATTATGTTCCCTACGCAGTCTTAAACCTCACACGTCAGATGCATCCACGCGCCACTCAAGCACACTTATCTTATAAAATAAAGACACAACAACTGTAATTGGCGTGAAAGGGGTCAGCTTTTATTTTCTGACTGAGAGGAAGGCCTATTAAATACTAAAACTAAAATGCAGACTTCCCTCTCTAACTAAGGTGGCGGGGAGAAGAACGGTTAAGCATGATAAACGTAACATGGGTGATCAATGTTATAATACAGAAAAAGCAAGCAATAAAAAACATATGTGTGAGGGAGCCTTCTGCCCCAGATGTTCCGGGATCGGCCTCCTGCCTCCATCCCAGACATCGAAAATCAAAAATCCAAGGACAGGGGTCGACCTTCTGCCACTACCCCTGCCCACCAACAGTTGCAGGGACGGAGGTACGCTCCGCCTCTACATGGTAAAAATTGGGCCACCGGCCACGCCATCCACATATGTTTATACCAGTTATATGGACCTACTTGGTATAGCGATGCCCGTAAACTAATTATAAAACTATAAAATTTACCTAAAAGTACACCCAAACTTACTAACCTTGGTGGTCATTCCGAGTTGTTCGCTATTTTTTTCGTTCGCACACGGTATGTGCAAAATTGCGACCATGTTGCAAAATAGCGAATATCCGCCTCCAACGTATTTTTGCTAATTCGTCCGCAGTATTACACAAAGTGGGCGTACGCCAAATGACATCGCAGCAATGCGAAACCATCGCATTAACACAAACCTCATCGTAAAAATACTAAGTTTTCGTAGATTTACACATTCTTCTTAAAAGTGCAGTTTTGCGGAAAAACGCACCACAATGGGTTTTTTTTCCTATTAAATGGAATTACACCTTTCTGTTAAAAGTCTACAAGTCCTCCTCAATTACGAATCCAATTAGTGTAATGAATTGTAATGTTCATGATCAATTAAGTATTTTTTAAAAACCTGAAGAACACTTTGTAGCCATAATTGTCCTGCAACATTTATTTTTTTAAATTATAAATATAGATGTTTGAAATGTGCCTGGTCTAATTTTTTATTTTTATTTTTTGGTGTAGAGTTTTATTTTGTGATTGAAGGTGTTTGCATGTTTATTTAGACAATAACAACCTAATTTTTGTTATAATTTTTAAAAAAAACGTACGTTAGATGTGTGAAATGTCTAAGGTAATAAATGTCTGATAGGCAATCTGCTGTTCCTTTATTGCATTAATAAACACAACACCCGCTTAACTTGAAATATGATTTGTTTTTATTTTTTTATTTTTTTGTAAATAAAAACTGAAAATATTAAATTAAACAAAAGAATCATCCAAATTTTTGCAGCTGCTCCACACTAGCCAGCAAGGATTGCAGATTTTGGTGCATGGTGGCCAGAATGCCCGCAAAAGTTGTGGGATCTCCAACTGCAACATCTGGAATTAAGAGGCAACATAAACATTACTAACTTACTCACATTACCTATTCTACAAGCAAGGAACAAACCACACTTTAATGCAGGCCTGTCCAAACTGCGGCCCTCCAGCTGTTGCGAAACTACATATACCAGCATGCCTTGACACAGTTTTGTGGTCAGAGAATGCAAAAGCTGTGTCAGGGCATGCTGGGATGTGTAGTTTCTCAACAGCTGGAGGGCCGCAGTTTGGACAGGCCTGCTTTAATGGCAAAGTTACTACATCATGGCTGTTTTTAAGAAAAATCATTAGCAGAACAACACACAAGCCTGCTCGGCATTTGTTTTGTTTTTGGCTTTGAAAAGTGTACCAGACCATGGGGTACATTTACTACTATGTGAGTTCTATTTAAGATGGAACGTTGACCATAGCAAACAATCAAAATTAATAATATTATCTTGTAGAAGTGTTTCAAAAAATGTAAATTATAATCTTATTGGTTGCTATGGGCAACATCCCATGTTAAAGAGAACTACCATCTTAGTAAATGTTACACCATGTTGGCATTCATTCACATCTGGTGTGACGAGAATTCAATTTTTGGGGGGTTGGCCCTGCATCATCACACTGCATATCAACATCTTCTGAAGGACAACATATCCTACCATGCCCACACTCCCTGAAAGCCGCCCTTACTAAATAAGGTCAAACAGGTTTGGATAAATCCAATAAGCATTTTGTGAGTGTAACTTTCACACCACAAAACATTGTGTCGTTAGGCTGGCTAACAAAGTGAAGCATGTGATTTGAAAGTGCAAACATTATGAATACACAGGCACAAGTGTAAAACACCAACAACATACTAAACTCCACTCAGGTATAAATGTTACCCAGAAAACCTAGCACATATAAACCCTGTTGTCCTAGCAACCCTGTCGACCTAATGAGTGTCGACCTACAGTGGTCACACAAAACATTGCACACATAAACACTGTACATATAATGACACTCTCAAAAATGTAAATGCTACATCTAGACCATGAAGAAGAACACAAACATTTTTCCTTGGTCCAAGATTTCAAACAGTACAACACTGCATTTTTTGTTATTGTAAGTGTAAGTAAGTAATCATTAATTTAAAAATGTTAAAACACTTACTTTCTTCAGCCACATGAGGACTCCTCGAATTTTCCTCTGGTGCTTCTTGTGCCTATTCACTGGGTGGGGAAGGCGGCTGGATGGGGGAAGGCGGCTGGATGGGGGAAGGCGGCTGGATGGCGGAAGGAGGCTGGATGGCGGAAGGAGGCTGGATGGGTGAAGGAGGAGGGATTGGGGACATCATTTCAGAGGGTGGGTCTGATTGAGAGGGCGAGGGGGGCGGAGAGAGTGTTTGGGCAATAGAGGGTGAGGGGGGCTGAGAAGGGGACTGGGAAGGAGAAGGGGGCTGAGAAGGAGAGGGGGCCTGAGAAGGAGAAGGGGGCTGAGAAGGAGAGGGGGCCTGAGAAGGAGAAGGGGGCTGAGAAGGAGAGGGGGCCTGAGAAGGAGAAGGGGGCTGAGAAGGAGAGGGGGCCTGAGAAGGAGAAGGGGGCTGAGAAGGAGAGGGGGCATGAGAAGGAGAAGGGGACTGAGAAGGAGAGGGGGCCTGAGAAGGAGAAGGGGGCTGAGAAGGAGATTGGGCCTGAGAAGGAGAAGGGGGCTGAGAAGGAGAGGGGGCCTGAGAAGGAGAAGGGGGCTGAGAAGGAGAGGGGGCCTGAGAAGGAGAGGGGGCCTGAGAAGGAAAAGGGGAGGTGGGCTTAGAAGGGGACTGTAAAGGGGAGGGGGACTGGGAAGAGGAGGGGGACTGTGAAGGGGAGGGGGGCTGAGAAGGGGACTGGTCTGGCCTCCCTGCAGCAGCTTGCCATTGTGGTGGTCCTAGAATGACATATGTTTTATATTTGTTGTTGCATGACAAATTTAATAAACACCATTTGTCTATTACACTGTTCTGTCCCATGTAAAAGACACAGGGCTAACATTATTTTGTTTGGCTAATTTGTAATCTGGTGATGTTGTCCATAGCAACCAATCTGGTTATACATAACATTTGTGAAGCTCATTACAGAATCTATTCTATTGACTCATATTGATTGGTATAGGCAACATCACCAGATCTAAAATCAACCCACCTTATTACATTTACACCACTGAGCAAGTTATTTGGTACAGTTTACAGCCTGTGTAGCAATTCTGTACAACAACATGCACTTGTTTAAAATCACTCTGCTACAGTCAGTACTGCTTGCCCTAACCACACACACTGTCATATTTATTAAACTAGTTCAGTCAGTGTGGCAATTTTGACACTATCACTTAGTGTAAATTTGCAATGTTTATGCTAATAATATTACTTAGTGCAAATTTGCACAGTTTATGCTAATAATCTCTGTGTTATGTAATGTATTTAACTTACTGCGTCCACGCAGTTGCCGGATTTGCTGGCGGAGCTCCGCCAACAGTTCCGGCGTCCGCCTGCGGAGATCACTCCATCTCCTCTCCAGCTGAATGATGGTCCGCCTGCTGCGGACGCGGGTCCTCAGTAGGTGGCGGACCTCCGCATAGGCCTGGCGCTTTACCCGATTTGGGACAAAGCGCCCTACGCGGCGGTCCATCACCGCCACCAACACGCGGAGCTCACGCCGAACGGTGCAGCACGCATCATGGCAATGGCGTTTTCCATATTTGGGCATATATTTATAGTGTGTGTTGGCATGTGATTGGTGGAAAATCTATGCTGTCATCTAAATAAACTTTATTGATGTGTGCATTGACTAAACTTTATTGCTGTCTGCAGTGCTGTGTAGAGCAGAGGGGTTAGTTCGCTATAGCGGAAATTCGCAGTCGCGGAAGAGCATGATAATAAATGAACCTATTCTCACAATTCCACACACACACACACACACACACACACACACACACACACACACACACACACACACACACACACACACACACACACACACACACTTTTACTCTAATTTTTGAGTCAATCTGTGTACTCACCACATTTTGTCTGAACAATCAGCTGCACAGTCACAAATTTTACAACATTTAGTATCATATGTTGTGTTTTTGGTTTTGAAAACAGGATTAGAAAAAAAAAAACAGTAATTACAACAATTTAGCAACGTAAAAATAATTCACAAAGAATAAAAACATTGTAAGGTTAACATGTTTGAATATTTACAGAAACAACTAATAATATATTCACACACACAAAAACAATTACACAATGACCTTTCAATAACTATCTAAATGACATCAGAGCAAAATGAACATAAACAGACAGTGACTTTGTGTTTATTTAAAAAAAAACAAAAAAAAAACACTATACCTGAAATATTCGCGCACAATGCGTGCCCTTACTTCGTTTCCCCTCCGGGAAACACTCCCCCCACCGACTCTCCGCCCAACCCCTGGCTCCTCATCTGGCAATTCCTCTGTGTGAGGAAGCTCAACGCGACTCCTTACAGCGATGTTATGTAGAATAGCGCACAGGACCACAATATTACTTACCATCTCCGGCGAATACATGATGTCGCCACCAGTGCGGTGGAGCACACGAAAGCGCCCTTTAAGAACACCAATCGTGCGCTCCACCAGCTGTCTAGTGGCAGTAAGCGCGGAGTTAAATGCCGTCTGTGGTCCTGGCCTGGGCTTACTGTAAGGAGTCATGAGCCAGGGGGTGCAAGGATATCCACGGTCTCCTGTTTGATGAGAAGAAAAGAAAATAATTATAATCTTACATTTTATAATATTATTGTAAGTAAAAAAAAAACACTCACCCAATAACCACATGTCTTGACCTTCCATCTATCTTAATCTCTGCCATATCCCTGATTGTCTAATGACATGGGCATCATGGGAGTTCCCCGGGAACTTAGCATTCAGGGACAGGATCTGGAGGGATGGCCCACAAACAACCATTACATTCAGAGAATGAAACAGTTTCCTGTTTCTATAAATTTCTTCATTATGTCTTGGTGGTACAATAGCTACATGTGTGCCATCCACAACCCCAATAACATGTGGGAAGCAACTACCACCTTCCTCAAATTGCCGCTTCACCACATCTAGGGCCCCAACATCCAAAGGCATAGCAATAAATTGTTTAACGCGCTTAATAAAAGCCTGGCTGACACGCCGCAGGACCTTACTGAACTGGCCCTGCGACATGCCAACCAGGTCGCCAACAACATGCTGGTATGAACCAGTGGCCACAAAATGTAACACAGCAAGGAATTGTGTCAATGCTGGTATTGCTGTAGGATACCTAATGGATTGTTCTAGATCACTCTCTATTATGGAGAGAGTGTCTAGGATTAGATGAAGTGGCAGCCTGTATCTGCGCACAACCACATCATCAGGCATCCCAAAAAGGAGGACACGGGTACGGAAAATTGGTGGCCTAGCACGCCTCCGTTGCCTTGGATGATGAGGAGCCGGTTGCGGTTGGAGGGCTTGCAGCGGTTGGGGTGGGAGTGGTTCCGTGGGTTGGGGTGGGAGGGCTTCAGCTGCCACATGAACGGACATCACCAACTTAAAATGAAGGTAAGAATAATTTTTTAAAATAAACAAAAAAACAAAAACATTGTCAGCCATAATCAAAGACAAAGTGTATGGGTGTTAACTTACTGCAGGAGCATACTCCATTTCTTCAATAACAAAATACGGGTCCAAAACAGAAAATTGGAAAAAAAAAAAAAAACCTTTAGCTAATTATTACAAACATAGGTTAACATCACAAATCAAAAAGTATTTGAGATTTCAAACATACCCATATAATAACTGACACAATATATATTCAAACAACTAAGTATGAATAATGTAACTTAGTTTGTTACTTAAAAAAACCTTTTAGAAAAAAAAGGGGGTCCTTTAGTAGCTAATACAGCAAAAATCAGGCCGACTTTGTCAAAAGTAAATGCTTTGAAAACCAAGAAATAACACCTACTAGATAGAGAAACGGCCAATCAAAAATAAGATACACACTTGCTACAAACACACTCCAGGACACACAGGGATAGGCTACTTACCTGGTCAATCAATTAAGTGACCAATTTAGGTGAATAAAGAACAAAAAATAAGCCAACCGACTGTAAATCAAAATCTGGATACAAAATCCAAAACAGATACCTACAAGAGACACAGAAGGAGTCTTAGATATCATACAGACAATTACAAGAAACAGCAACACACACAGGGATAGCCTACTTACCTGGTCAATCAATTAAGTGACCAATTTAGTTGAATAAAGAACAAAAAATAAGCCAACCGACTGTAAATCAAAATCTGGATACAAAATTTCTAAACAGACACCTACAAGAGACACAGAAGGAGTCTTAGATATCAAACAAACTGTGTGAACAATATAACATAAACACTGTAAAGTACAGGTAAGAAATAAAAACATATGCCATACTAAACCATTTAAATATCAAACAGATATCCTCCAAAATACATAAACCCAGTTCCATTGCACCACCATACATACTTGGCTTGATAATTGACTAATGTAGGAATACTCTCAAAAGAAACTTAGCCTAAAAAACGCACTACGCTATACAAAATGTTTAAAGCGAATAAACGGACATCTGTCTGCAAGACAATGCTAAAAATACTCACTGCAAAGTTGATCCAAAGACGACCACCTTCGAAGATAGCACAGCAGTTTTTAACATCATACACCCACTCACACAGGCTGCAAACAAGGCTCTTAAATAAGCAGTACAATCAGTCACACAATTAGCATAATTTACACCTGTGTGAATTTTCGCTGCGCACGTAGCTATAAATACCTACACACCTGTGCGTACAGACATGTCATTAGCAACATGGCTACTCGTGAGGATTTGGCAGCAGAAATGGACCGCGTGCAGCGGCAGCAGGCAGCATTGGCACAAAGACAAATAGCATTGCGTCGGCAAATGCTGGAATCTGCCTCTGCGGATTCTGAAGAAGCAGGACTCAGTACTAGAGACATTCCACCTTCTGATACCCAGCAGTTAGGAGGGGTTACCCTGCCAGACAGACAGACTGGGGAAACTGAGGGCGATTCAGCATTAGCTACACAACCACAACATACACAAGCAGCTAGTGACGAGGAAGATGGTGAGGAGGAACAGGATCAAAGCTCACAGGCTACTTCAAGGCGGAAAAAAAGGCAGCCCGCATTCACTAAGAGGGAGTTGCGTGTTTTGGTCACACAGGCCATGTCAAAAATACATAGAGGACCAAAAAACATGGGTGCTGCTACCAAAGATAGAATCTGGAGGGACATCACTCATTCTGTGAATGAAGTCGGCTCTATAGTCCGAACATCACAGGAAGTTAGACGACGGTAAGTGTATATTGGCAGTCCATTATCTGTGCAAAGTATTCTTAAGAAGCTAGTTACATGTGATGTTGGCTATAGCAACCAAATGCAGAACATGTGTCCTATATATTAGATATGATGTCTATAGCAACCAAATGCAGAACATGTGTCCTATATATTAAAGCTGGAATTTATTTATTAAATATACCTTGACCCTATTTTTCCTAATATATGTAGTTGGGCCGACTTCAAATCCCGCCTGAAGGGCAAGAGGTCTGCGGAGTGGAATGCCTCAAGGGCTACAGGGGGCGGACCATCTGTCGCTGTGGAGTATACAGAGTTGGAGGAGATGGCGATGGACTGTGTCAGTTATGAGGAGGGGACAGGGGTGTCTTATATGGACACGGACCTGCCTGAAATACTGACGGAACATGACTTGCCAGGTAAAGCTGGCCATACATCAGGACGATATCTGTCCAACCAGCCAACTAGTTTGCTAGTTGGAAAGATAATGTGGCAGTGTGTGGGAGCAAACGATTATCAGCCGTTTGCTCCCACACGCTGAAAAACGGACAGAAACGGTCTGTCCAACTAGTTGGGAAAATCAAACCTGTTTGATTTTCCCAACCAATCGTTCAGGTGTAGGGGAAACTTTCCCCCCAACTGAACGATAAGTAGGCGGACACTGCCTGCTAGTGTCCGCCTACTGCGCGGCAGCATGAAAAGCCCCCCCCCCAATCACCTGTGACAGCGGGGCTGTGCAGTTCGGGGCCTGAAAAGGGGGCGGAGCTACGGTGGCACGAGGGGGCGGAGCTACACGGAATAGAGGGGCGGAGCTACATGGGACCAGACAGCTTTGCAGTGACGGCCAGCCAGACTTGGTAAGTGGAGGGTGAGAGAGAAGTGAGTGTGTGTGTGTGTGTATATATGTGTGAATTGTGTGTGTGTGTGTGCGTGTGTGTGTATGGTGGGGGTGTGTGTGGTGTATGGTGGGGGTGTGTGCGTGTATGGTAGAGGTGTGTGTGTGTGTATATATGTGTGTGTGTGTGCATGGTGGGGTGTGTGTGTGTGTTTGTATATATGTGTGAATTGTGTGTGTGTGAGGTATGTCTGTGTGTGCGCGCTTTATGGACGCCACTGCTGGGGGGGCCATTACATGCAAGGACGCTACTACTATAGGGGGGGCATTACGTATAAGGACGCTACTATTGCTGGGGGGGGCATTACATATAACGATACTACTGCTGGGGGGGCATTATGTATAAGGACGCTACTATTACTGGGGGGGCATTACCTATAACAATGCTACTACTACTGGGGGGGCATTATGTATAAGAACGCTACTACTACAGGGGGGCATTACATATAACGATGCTACTACTACTGGGGGGGCATTATGTATAAGGAGGCTACTAATACTGGGTGGGGCATTACATATAAGGACGCTACTACTGGGGGGGCATTATGTATAAGGACTCTTACTACTGGGGTGCATTATGTATAAGGACAATGCTACTACTACTGGGAGGGCATTACATGTAAGGATGCTACTACTACTGGGGGGGGGCATTATGTATAAGGACGCTGGATCAGGTGAGTATAATTATCTATTATTTATTTTCAGGTACCCGTGGATTCTACTTGGAGAAGAGGACCGACTGCTTCGTGTCAACATAGGTAAGTATGTGTGTGTCGACATGTGTGAAATAAAGTTTTACTGTCACGGTGTGTGTCTCCTGTTTTTATTTGGGTATTTTTTTCCCATTAGAACTACAGGTACCAGCGGGCACGTTTTTCTCCCGCATGCTGGTACTTGTGGTTCTCCAAGTACCAGCTTGCGGGGGAGGCTTGCTGGGACTTGTAGTACTACTGGAAAAAACAATATTCTTTCAATTTTCTCAAGGCTATCAGCCCCCCATCCGCAGCCTTTGGATGGGGGGGACAGCCTCGGGCTTCACCCCTGGCCCTTGGGTGGCTGGGGGGTGGACCCCTTGATTGAAGGGGTCCCCACTCCCCCAGGGTACCCCGGCCAGGGGTGACTAGTTGGATATTTAATGCCACGGCCGCAGGGCACTGTATAAAAGTGACCCCCGGCTGTGGCATTATCTGTCCAGCTAGTGGAGCCCGATGCTGGTGTAAAAAATACGGGGGACCCCTACTCTTTTTGTCCCCCGTATTTTTTGCACCAGCACCAGGCGCAGAGCCCGGTGCTGGTTTTAAAAATACGGGGGATCCCCTGTCCGTTTCCCCCCCGGATTTTTAGAACCAGGACCGGCTCGAAGAGCCCGAGGCTGGTTATGCTTTGGAGGGGGGACCCCACGCAATTTTTGGGTTTTTTTTCCCATTCCATTTAAAAAAAAAAATATATATATAATAATAATCTTTTTAAAAATATATAAATAATACTTGTGCCTCCAAAAAAGAGGGCACCAGGCAAGCTGTACATTTTACTACATTGGGAGTGCCGAATATCAACATCATATATATATTATATATATATATATATATATATATATATATATATATTTGCCTTGGCAGCCCAACCATGCTGGTATCCATAGTTCAGTATAAAAATAAGTAAATCTAATAAATGTATGGTGGTGAAAGAAAAGCCCAGTTTCACTGAAATAAAGACACTTCTGCATGTTTTGAAATTAAAAAACAAAACAAAACAAAACTGAAGAACTGTAGGCAGGCACTGTCCGCCTACTTCGGTGACATCACAAGTTGGACAGAAGTTGGAAGGTTGGTTGGTCTGATGAAAAGTTGGTTAGATGTGTGGAGCACTGGTAAAAAGTTGGTGAGATGTGTGGGGCACTGTTTTAGTTGAACAGACAAGTTGGATGGTTGGAAGTTTGGAGTGTTGGAGAAAAGTTTGTCTGATGTATGGCTAGCATAAGTTTACACACATATTTGTATTGTTTAATTGTTTTTGATTCAAAAGTCTCATATTGTTTTTTTGTACTCTTTTTCCACACATTCTTCTATTTGCTTTGCACATAACAGCACAGGGGGGTGAGCAGGTAGAGTCACAGGAGGGTTATGTGGCTGTGGCTGAGGCTGAGGTGGAGGGACCTAGTGTGTCTGGCAGTGTTGGACCCCAAATCCCACCTATCCAGGTTCCAACTGGCCCCCCCACTCAACCCTCTGCTATCCCGGAGATCCTGCTTGAAATAGCTAGGTATGGTGAGAGCCTAAACGCTTTTCAGGACAGGATGATCCGGGAGGTAAGCCAGATAGCTGTCCAGCTCACTGAGCACAGAACCAGTGTGGAGCAAGGTGTTGCTCAACTCTGCCAAGGTCTGGCAGAGATCAGGCAGGGACAAGATCAACTTGCCTCCTCATTCCAAAACCTTGCAAATAACATCTTGCAAGGGCTCCAGGCCATCGCTGTCTCCCTTGCCCACAGTGGCAGAGAGCCAGCCACATCGGCTCCCTCCCCTGCCCCTGCCCAGGAAGAACATCCCACTGGGCAGGGCACACGAAGGTCGCTCCACAGACCAAGCCAAGAAGAACAGCATCAGGCGGGAAAAAAAAAAAAAGAAAGTGATGTCTCTCCAGATGGGCAGCACCCATGTTTTTCATGTTGTCTCTATGTTTTTTTTGTGTTGGCTTGTGTGGCCAGAATGGCTAACTCCCTTTTAGTGAAATTTCTTATTTCTGTTTTGATATATTGTAGCCTGTGAGCTTTTTTTCCTGTACACCAGAGCCATCTTCCTCTTCCTAGTGTGCTGTGTATTGTTGTGTTTGTGTGCTGGCTACTGAATCTTTCTCAGTTCCCCAAATATATTTGTCTGGCAGGGTGTTTACACCATATTATTTATTTGCATTAATATTATTATTTTGTCAGAAGATGGAGTTTCCCTAGTACTGAGTTCTGCTATGTCATTTGTGTCAGTGGCATCTGCTTGCTGCTTGGTCCATCTTTGCCTGTGATACTCACCTGTAGCCATGTTGTTTGGATCACTAAATATATTACAGCAGTAATAAAACAAAAAAATTAAAAAAAAGTTTGTGTACTTTATTAAAGTAAATGCATTATGTAAATCTTAGTCCAGGAAAGTTTAGCAAAGCATATAGACACTTGGGGAACAAGGGAACAATCCGAAAAAACATACAAGCATTGCATCTTTAAAAATGCAACAGGTATGCCTTGCACCACACTTTAATGTCCATATTATAAAAATAGTCACAACTCAGGTTTTGTTTTACTATGGGCAACAGGACATAATTTTAAACATTGTCAGATATTCTAACCAAAGATAAAAGTTTTATTTAAGTTAAAAAATAAGTGTATGCTGCATTATGTTGGTCCTGATATTTGGGATATACAAAGGTCACATTTTATGTAGTTTAGATGTTGCTGATGTAGTTTTGGAGTTTGGATAATTTCACTTGTTTGCATTTGGTAGTATTTAACACATTAAAACATGCACTTAACATGAATGTTTATCCAAAAACTTAACTCACAATTAAAACCTTATTTGGCAGCGTTACAGATTTATAGGTGCTTAGAATAAACATGTAATGTGTCCACACAATTGCTGTTTGCAGTACTTCAGCAGAGCAGTGTTTAGCAAGTAATTGGACAACAGATGAATGGCATCTCCAATTAACTGATAATTATTGCATACACACTTGTAACACTACTTCGCAAATGCAGAGTGACTGCAGACCTACTCGGCTGCTGCGTCAAGATTGCGAGGAATTGCTATGTTAAATTTAACATCGAAAACGCATTTCTGCAAAAACACGCCTACTGCTAGTTGCATACTCCCACACTAGACGCCCACTTTCACGCCCATGTCGTCAGGTTGCGAAGTCGCGCCCCTGTCACGCCTTCGCCACTCCCCGTTTTCGTTTCTGTGTAACGAGCAGTTTTCTTTGTAGTATTTCTGCACAAGTGTCATATCGCTATGCTCGCGCATGCGTATTTCCGCTTTTGCGCATGCGCGTTTTGTTGATTTCTGCCCGTTTGCGATGCGATGATTCACTGCGATCAACTCGGAATGAGGGCCCTTGAACTCATAATTAAAATTAAGTAACCGTTTAGAAACCGGCCAACTGCCAGGTTACCAACCTGCCACCGCCACCTACTCCGAAAAGACTAACTAAAGGGACCTAAAAAGCAGAACAAAACTAACTAAAAAGACATAAAAGTAGAACACGGACTAACGCAACGGAACCCAAGAAAAACTACCTAAAGGGGCCTAAGAACGTGAATAAGGTCCTCCAAGAAGATCAGCATGCCAGCCGGCGACAAATGTACCCCGTCAGACCAGTACTGTGTCGGATCACGGAAGGAGATACCACCGTGCGGCACGACCAGGCCGCCATGCTGGAGGACAGCACGACCGACAACTGAAATTGACCCGCCTCCGAACCAGGTCAATCACCCCGGGGTTAAAGGCTCCACGCCAAGACCGCCGAGGGACGATGTCTGACCAGAGGATCAGGCAAAACAGCCAGTCAGCCATAAGTTCCAACAGCTGACGCCTGATCTCGAGGCGAATGTCGAGCCCAGTGCGGCGCACCAGATCATTGCATCCAGATGCAAGACCAGAAACCGCGGGTACCCAAATCGGCCAACTGCCGCCCGAAGCCAGTCCCGCAGGCCGTCCCCAGCGGAGGCCTCTACGCCCCAACCAGCGCACAGCCTGCAGCTCCGGTCGGGTTGTGTCGCAGGCCAGAGCAGACACGGACAGCCAGTAGATGTAGATGTATGAATGGCCGACAAATCATATAAAGTGTGGATCTAACCGCCGTCCTGCAAAAGAAGGGTGTGACGCAGGTTAATAAACAAAATAAAGATAGTATGAGTAGTAGATGGGCAACCTAACGTCCCTAACGGGGAGGGGGTTTTGGGGGGAAGGGTCGCCCAATTTGACTTGAGGCAAAAACACAAAACTTCGTTAGCCGGCAAAAGCCGTAATTAAAACCAACGATAAAACAAAAATTCCTCAAGGCCCCCGCAATCGCAAAGTGCAACTGCGACGAGCGGCTAGTCCTCAAAGGAGCGCACTGGGAGGAAAAAGCCTGATATAGCGTATGACTGCACCAGACCTCCACCTACCCAGTGCCCGGACTTTGACTTCGGACCAACCCGCCGCAGCGGCTGCTGACACAGCGCCGATGCGGAAAGAGTGAGTCCCAGAGTCGGCCAGAGATAGACCCAGGTACCAAAGACAACGTCCCAAAACCGACCAGGAGTGATATCTGGACAACGGGGAACCGTCACGATGGACGAGCCACCCGGTGGGCGTTGGAGGCCGGAGGGACGAATAAGCCCGGGCCGCGGCAACTGGACAAATGCCCCGCGCACGAGCCTGACCCATTCGAACCCACTGCCCCCTGCCGACTACGTCCGTCTTGGAGCGCTGAAGCCGACACCACAAACCGTCGGGGCATACGACGACGCTGGCCGCCAGCATGGGCGAGGTAGAAGTCCGAGAGACGGACCCCAGCTCACCCACCCTGAGCGCACCATGGAAGGCCATCGTAAAGGCCGCCATGAAGAGGCGAACCTCGTATCCCCATATCGTATCCCCGTATCCTCGTATCGTGAGCGCTGAATCCTACACCCCAAACCTTCGGGGAGTACGTCGACGGCTTTTATTGACTGAAAGGAAGGCCTATTAAAACTAAACTTGGATGAAAAAACTCCCTGTCTAACTAAAGGACAGTTGAAATATTCATCACACATAGCAGAAAGCAGACAGCTCATGAAAATAAAATATCTCAAATTATAATTGAAATAATAACCTAAATGTTGGAGGGCCTTCTGCCCCGGTGTTCTGGGATCGGCCTTCTGCCACCATCCCTGAGGGCCTGCTAGCCAGATGTTATGGGATCGGCCTTCTGCCACCATCCCTGAGGGCCTGCTACCCAGATGTTATGGGATCGGCCTTCTGCCACCATCCCTGAGGGCCTGCTACCCAGATGTTATGGGATCGGCCTTCTGCCACCATCCCAGACACCCCGAATCCAATGCAACTATGGGCCATCTGCCTTGTGAGGGGTCTTACCCACTATGGCCCCTCTCCAGAAGGTAGCGATTCCACCGCTCCCAAGCGGCCAGATAAGCCGTAAAAGTTGCAGGAGCCAAAGACCTGTGGGCTAAATCCTCCAATCCGCACACAGAAGCAGGACAGAAGTCCCCTTGGATTAGAGCTGCAGGAGCTAACTGTCGAAACCACTGCCAGTCGCCGCGAGAAAGGGTATCATCAATTTAGTTGCGCTAGGCCGGGACATGCTTGTCTCGCAACGTAATGTTGGTCACCCAGCATAGCAAGACTATCTGCGCGAAGACCCGCAGTCCAGCAAGGATGTGGACTCCTGCCTAATAATGGCAAAAACCACGCCCAAATTGTCGCACCAGAAGACCACCTGTTTGTTATGCAGGGCATGGGGCCAGAGCGCCACTGCGCCCAGTATGGAAAAATATCCAGCAACAGCAAGAATCGCAAGCACCAGAGGCGTCCGTGAAAAGCTCCAGAGAGGAGGTGAAACGAACTAGAAATCCGTCCCAAATACGTAAATCCCTTGAGTGCTAAACTAAGAAAATGATGAGGGCGTCTAATCCCAACTGTCGCCCGTTCCAATTTCCCACAGAAAAACTCTACCCATTGGGATAACCTTCCAAGCAAAAAGAAACAGGCCCAAGAAGGACTGAGCCTGTTGCAGAGTAAGCTGGCCAGCGGCGAGCCCATAGAGGATACCCTCGTGAAGACGCAACACCTCGTCCCCAAGGAGCCTTCAGAGACCACCGACCGTATCCATCTGAATCCCGAGGTAAACAAGGAGGCGGAGGGACCCTGCCCATGGCCACCGCAGCAAGACGACGCAGCGAGCAGAGCCAGGTGGGCCGAGCAAAAGAAAATAATCCAAGTAGTGCGACATACCCTGCTCGCCCGTCGCCTGCTGCAGACCCCAGCGGAGGAAAGAACTACACCTTGCAAAGTCAGCGCACGAGAGAGAAAAAATCCACAGGGAGGCAGCGATGGATGTAGTAGCCATCATCCAGTTGAAAACCCATAAATCGAAAGGCGAAAGGGTGCAGCGGGAGGAGCGAAACGCTGACGCGATGTCCAATTCACACATCACCGCCCCCGGACCAAACGACCGAATGGCATCTATGGCCGAATCAAACTTACAGATAGGTGAACGACCCTACCTGATAATAGGGATAGCCTCATTAACCGATGACCCGAGAGGACAGGAAAGATGGATGAGACGAAATTCGCCTGCGGACTGCTTGGGCACCATGCCTACGGGGGACAAGACCAAATCTAGTAAGGGGGGGGGGTTCCCGGAGAAAGCCTATCATCCCGCCCAACGACAATGCAGCCGCAACCTTGTGCCGGAGCACGGCCGGAAACTCCCGAGCCCAATGCAAGTTTGTACTAGCCCCGGGACCTGCCAGTCCATGTATCGGCAAGAGGAAACCAGGTGCGAAAACCCGAGTGTAAGAATAGGTGGTCCACCGGCCGCGGGAACCGTTGCAGCCAGGGTATGAGCGCCCGAAGTCTAATTGGGGTGGGGGCTGTGGCCAGCGCTTGGGGCCGCGGGAGCGCGGCTCTGCGGGCCGGAATTACCCCGTGTACTGGGGCAGTCCTTGATCCCGTGGCCTCCGCCACAGCTGATGCAGGAGTGAGGAATACGACCTCGCCGCCCCAAACCGCATTGGGCAGGATTGAAAGCGAAGCATTAACCAAGCCCCGCACGCAATGAACCCCCTCAAAAGCCGGCAGAATGAGAGGCAGGTCGTGGAACCCGTCGTTCCTGCTGTACCGGCTGAACCCTGCGGCAGCACCGAGCACAATACCACATCCTTTTAACCGAAGGTATAGATCTGCCGCCCATGCTGTTTGCGCCGGAAGTCCCCGTAGTAACGCCGCCGAGTACGGTACAGCACGTGTATAAGGAATTGATGGCACACGATGTTCATGTGTTCGTCCGGGCGCGTCTCTGAGTAACACGCCGCAAAGATCAACATGACCTAACTCAAGTCGGGTAGGAGCGCAAAGCGTCCTCGCTGCCCCGGCCCTTTTGCTTAGCTGAAAGCAAGGCTATACGAGCATCGCTAGTAAGAGCAAAATATAGACCGATAGGCCCTTACGGATCCAGTCTCGGACCCGGGGCCGGAGACCACGGTGCACTGCCGTGTTGGCGCAGTAAACGGAGTCCGACTCCACCGACACGTGCGAGGCGGAAGAGGTTGAATGCCGTTGCTGCCGCCGTTTTCGACGCTTGACCCTGTCCCAATCGTCGTCGTAGTAGGACACCCTCTGAGGACGTGGAGGCAAGGGAAGAGTCCGTGCCCCGACGCCTGCGCCTATCACGCTTACCGGTAACCTTACGCGCACTGCTGCCGCTGCTAGAGGAGCGGGACTGAGTACTAGATCCCCCCCCCACTATGGGGGGAAAGTGCGCTCCCCTTGGACCAGTCAAGGTCCGATGAAGACTCACCAGTACGAGGGGGAACTCCGACCGACTCCATTCCTGGCCCAACGTCCGCGGCTGGGGAAACAAAAGAGAGACAATGTTCCCCTGTTCCCCTATCGCACCAGCAGCCGCCGGGAGTGGGGCAGGCGGGGCGACCGTCGAGCCAGAGGACAGGAGCGGGATAAGAGATTGCGCAATGCTATCCTTCAAAGAAGCGGTGGCCAGACACGGTCCCCCGGGTACGGAGGATAACAAGGGAGCCACCGCCGACACGACAGAGGCACAAATGGCTCTAAGATCAGACCCGGAACGCGAGTCGCGCGCCCCATGGGAGGTTCGCAAACCTCCCGTCGGGAGCAAGGACTCCGATGATCCCTCACTGTCAGGTACAATGGCACGTCCGCTCCGCTGCGATACCCCCAGACCGAAACGCCCGCGCCGCGACCTCCTCCCATCCCGAGCAGTAGCCGCAGGAGGAGAAACCGGAGAATTGCCAGAACTAGAAAGAGGCAGCTCCACGTCGGACTGAGGGCTATCCGTTGCGGCGACGGAAGCCGACATCCGGACGCGGGGCGGGACAGAACGCTCGCCTCCCGCCGTCACACGCCGGCCCCGTATGAGACCGGTAGGGGCCACACGGTCATGGCTGGTGGCAGTACGAAGCGGCCTACGAGCAGACCCAGAAGGAACTGGCACCACGGGTCCACGGGTCCAGCCACGGCAGGAGAGGCCAGGTGGCCCGTCCCACCGCGGGCGGACGCGGCACGCCCCAGGCCGACAGTTTGTACAATGGCCATCGCCGGCAGCAGCCCATCCGCAGCCGCAGAGCGGGTGTGTTGCCCCGCCCTGCCACAGGAGGGAGCCTGCCGGCGAGCGTGTCCCCGAGGAGCAGTAACAGGCCGTGGCAGTAGTGGCACGCGCGCGCTGACCAGACCCCTGGCGTCTGGCAGCCGCGCGATACCCCCTCCCTCCTGATGAAACAATATATACTTTTCTAAAAGAAAGGCAGCAGTGGGAATTGAACCAGGGATTCTATGTTACTATACAGGACAGTCCCAGACACTAGCTAAGTGAGCCAACACAGTACCTGGGCTTCCCCCCCCCCCCCCCCCCCGGGCGGCCACGCGGCCAGCCCTGTCCAGCAGCAGCCCCGAGCGGCGGATCCAGGGACGGCAGGACACTGTCCCTGGCAGGCCGCCTCAGACGGCCGCAGACCCCCGTCGCTCCGTCTAGCGCCGCAGCCAGCGGCGGTGATGGAGACAGGAACTGAGGCCGAAGGGGAGCGCGGGCGGGCACGGGCGCGCGTGGCCGGAGTCTCCAGCGCAGCGGGCGCAACGGGTCTACCCCGTGATGGCCGGACACCATCAGAGTCCATAAGCCGTGCGGGGAGCCCTGCGCTGCGCCTTGGTACATGCACTGATCGATGTAAGGAGAAAGGAGGGGACGAGGTGAGCTACAAAATGAAGATAGGAATAGTTAGGAGAAGGTGGGATGAAGGGACAGCAGAGAGAGTATAGAAGATAATAAGGGGAGAAAAAAGGAATAAAGTGATAGGAAAAAGGAAATAGTGTAAGTAATATTAGTGATAATAAAAAGAGGGTTACTTAGCAGTTCCACGAGAAGAGCTGAAAAGAGGGAGGAAGTACCATGTCAGCAGCCTATATGCATGACAGGCCAGCCCCTATACATGATCCAGCCAATCAGCCCCTCTGACCCTCTCTCTACGTTCCTCCCACCACAAAACATTAACCCCTTCCAAGCCAAGGTGATGCATTGAGCGGCGCTGCGGAAGCCCAGACGGTGCGTTTACGCTGCTATGGTCACATTATGTTCTCTACGCAGTCTATCATGGACAACAGAGTTTGAAGATCTTCTTTAATTGATGGCAAGGTTGCAGATACTTTAAAAACCACACATTAACTTGTGATAGATGAAAAATAATTTGACAGCATGTTCAAAGTTTTTTTTTCAAATTCTACTAAAAATTCTGCTTTCAAAAAAGGATTTGTTCTTAAAGAAATTACATCTTTTTAGCTTAAAAAAATGCAAAAACCAAATTTTTTTTACAGAAAACAAAAAACTGCAAAGAGAATAAAGACTCTACGTTAACTATTACAGATTAATAATGATTACTAACCCCCCCCAAGACTAACATCCCCATTAATGAAAAACCTATCTCCTTCCTAGGCTCACCTCTTACATTAGTACACTGTGAGTACCACATTAACCTTTTCTCAGGATATTCAATTGGACATTTGTATCAGTTTAATTGAGAGAATGCATTCTATTCTGCCATTAATTTGCTTGATTGTGTCTATTGATTATATGAAAAGAATTCTTCCCCACTCTAATTTCAGGAAGCATTCTAAAGGTTTGGCCAGCTGAAAATTCAAAGCTCTTCTCTCCAAATTGCGGGGCAGGTTGAATTTTTACTACACATAGTTCCTGCATTGACCATGTTGACCTTAGCCTCTTGTGCTAGCATTTCCCACACTGTGGAATTGTAGGCCACACTAGAAATAAGTCTCAAGGTCAAAGCCCTTCCTTGGTTAGAATGGGTGTCCACTGTGCGTTTGTATAAAAAAGATGTAAAGGTGGGGGTTGTGGGTTCAGTTGATCAACTGACTGGATGGGCAGATGGGATGAACAAAAAGGGGGTGAAAGGGCTGCATGTTCTATTTACAATTAATCCACTTGACCACCTGAAATTCAGCCATGTTATGACCTTGCAAATACTATTAAATGGACCTGGGGAGTGGGGTCATTCTTTTGTGTCCACTGCATAAAAATGTTAGCAGCCCTTTAAAACTAATTAGCAAGCTATAAACTACACTAACGCTCACACTTCATTAAGCTGCCATAAAGAAACTTTATTCCTATGCTTGCTCTCAATTAACCAGGACATTCTGAAAGTATGTCTTTGGCACTGGGAAAAACATCAAGAAAAGAATTCCAAATCAGTAAACAACATGTGTTTCATTTATTTATGTAGAATGTTCACATTAATCAAAAAGATAAAGCATTGCATGGTGTAGTTAGTTTATTTCATTCTAAAATTCAAATGGGCAGTACGGATGGTGTAATGGGCAGTACGGATGGTGTAATGGTTAGCATTGCTGCCTCACAGCACTGAGGTCATGGGTTTGATTCCCACCATGGCCCTAACTGTGTGGAGTTTGTATATTCTTCCTGTGCTTGCGTGGGTTTCCTCCAGGTACTCCGGTTTCCTCCCACATTCCAAAATATACTGGCAGGTTAATTGGCTCCCAACAAAATTAACCCTAGCGTGAATGTGTTTGTGTGTACATGTGATAGGGAATATAGATTGTAAGCTCCACTGGGGCAGGGACTGATGTGAATAGCCAAATATTCTCTGTAAAGCGCTGCGGAATATGTGTGCACTATATAAATAACTGGTAGTAATAATAATAATAATAATAATAATAATAATAATAAAATTAGTTAAGAAAGTGAATGGGCATTAGGACTGTCTTTAGTATACAGTATATGCCACCGGTGTGTTGTTTTTTTTCATTACATTTATTTTATTGTGCCTATAAATTTATTTTCCTACAGTGTAACTACAGTGTGCAAATTGTGTCCTAATGAATGTACAGTGTCGGGTTCCCGGCAGTCAGGATGCCAGCGGTCAGAATACAGACACCGGTATTCCAACTCCCATAATCCCGACACTTTTCTCAAACTAAACTAACCCTACACCTATCTCTCACCCTAACCCTCCCTAGCCGTAGTCTAACCCTAACACAATGATTTTCAACCTTTTTTAACTTGCGTAACAGCAAACAATATTTTAAAATTGCCAAGGCACACCAGCAGTCATATACTGGGGAAAAAAACACACACACTGGCCACTACAGTAAAAAAAAGCCCAAAACCACAGATATTGGCTTCCCCATAGTAAAAACAATCACATTGCTCCCCGCATAAATCACATTGTTCCCCAGTGGCCCACATAAATTTCATTGCTCTCCACATAAACCAATCACACTGTATTGCTCCCCATACAAATGACATTGCTGCCCACATTCAATACATTACTCCCCACATAAATTACATTGCTCCCCACCTACAATACATTACTCCCCACATAGGTTACATTGCTCCCCACATAACTTACATTGCTCCCCACACAAAGCAATCACACTGTATTACTCCCCTCATAAATTACATTGCTGCCCACATTCAATACATTACTCCCCACATAAATTACATTGCTCCCCACCTACAATACATTACTCCCCACATAGGTTACATTGCTCCCCACATAACTTACATTGCTCCCCACACAAAGCAATCACACTGTATTACTCCCCTCATAAATTACATTGCTGCCCACATTCAATACATTACTCCCCACATAAATTACATTGCTCCCCACCTACAATACATTACTCCCCACATAGGTTACATTGCTCCCCACATAACTTACATTGCTCCCCACACAAAGCAATCACACTGTATTACTCCCCTCATAAATTACATTGCTGCCCACATTCAATACATTACTCCCCACATAAATTACATTGCTCCCCACCTACAATACATTACTCCCCACATAGGTTACATTGCTCCCCACATAACTTACATTGCTCCCCACACAAAGCAATCACACTGTATTACTCCCCTCATAAATTACATTGCTGCCCACATTCAATACATTACTCCCCACATAAATTACATTGCTCCCCACCTACAATACATTACTCCCCACATAGGTTACATTGCTCCTCACATAACTTACATTCCTCCCCACACAAAGCAATCACACTGTGTTACTCCCCTCATAAATTACATTGCTGCCCACATACAATACTTCCTCCCCACATAAATGACATTGCTCCCCACCTACAATACATTACTCTCTAGTCCCTACATAGGTTACATTGCTCCCCACACAAAGCAATCACACTGTATTACTCCCCTCAAAGATTAATGTCCACACGGGCCTGGAGCTGAAATATAGGAAATGCCTATTGTGTACCGCTGCAGCAGATCGGATTAAGGAGAGGGGAGAAGGGGATATGTTATCCTGGGCCCCACTCTCTCAGGCCCCCCCATGCCTGCCGTCAACCAGCAGCCCATTGCATTTATTTTTATTTTTTAATGAAGAAGTTCAGCTATGGGAGAGCCCCGACCCTATGTGTTCAGTGGTTTCCTTCATATTACAGAGAGCATCAGTGACCACTGTATACTACAGAGAGCATCAGTGACCACCATATACTACAGAGAGCATCAGTGACCGCTATATATTACATTTCCAGCCACTGCAGTAAATTATAAAATTAACTGCCTTCTTAGCTGTTATCGGTTTAGAAAATTAAACATTGTAGCTGCAACGGCAATACTGCACCAGGGCTGTAAGGGTTAACTTACTGCTTTGCAGATGTGCATGCTTGAGCCAGTTTGGGATTTACTTTTTAATGAAAAATACAAACACACTTTTAAATAAAAAATACTTAGGATGATAAAAAATATCTGAAAAAAGTCTTAACATATAAAAATATATAAACCGTCCCCCCAATCTTATAAAACTAGTATACCATATATTACAAAGAGAGCATCAGTGACCACCATATATTACAGAAAGCATAAGTGACCACTGTATTTTACAGACAGCATCAGTGTCCACTATATATTACAGAGAACATCAGTGACCACTGTATACTACAGAGAGCATCAGTGACCACCATATACTACAGAGAGCATCAGTGACCACTGTATACTACAGAGAGCATCAGTGGCCACCATATAATACAGAGAGCATCAGTGACCCCCGTTTACTACAGAAAGCATTAGTGACCACCATATATTACAGAGAACATCAGTGACCACTGTGCATCAGTGACCCCCATATACTACAGAGAGCATCAGTGACCACCAGAGCCATAACTAGACATTTTGGTGACTGTGCCAGAAAGACCATTGGTACCACCCTCCATATTTTATAAAGGGATGTGACCTCATGGGGAGGGGGCGTGGTCACATAATTGTACCAATTCACATTACAAAGTAGCATCTGTTAGTCACATTACACCACACAGTAGCATCCACTAAGTCACATTACACCGCACAGTAGCATCTGTTAGTCACATTACACCACACATTAGCGTCTTTTATATACTCACATTACAGCGCACAGTAGTGTCCGTTATACACAGTACACTGCACAGTAGCATCCATTATATACTCACATTACACCGCACAGTAGCGTCCATTATATACTCATATTACACCACACAGTAGAGTCCATTAGTCACATTACACCGCAAAGTAGCGTCCGTTAGTTACATTACACTGCACGTCAGCCTCCGTTAGTCACATTACACCACACGGCAGCCTCCGTTAGTCATATTACACCGCACGACAGCATCCTTTAGTCACATTACACCCCACGGTAGCGTCCGTTAGTCACATTGCGTCAGGGTCCGTTAGTCATATTACACTACACAGCAGCATCCTTTAGTCACATTACATCGCATGGTAGAGTCCGTTAGTCACATTACGCCACACGGCAGCATCCGTTCCTCACATTATAACATACAGCAGCGTCAGTTAGTCACATTACACTGCACAGCAGCATCTGATAGTCACATTACACCGCACAGCAGCGTACATTGGTCACATTACACCTCACAACAGCATCTATTGGTCACATTATACCATACAACTGCGTCAGTTAGTCACATTACACTGCACAGCAGCGTCTGATAGTCACATTACACCGCACAGCAGCATACATTGGTCACATTACACCTCACGGCAGCATCTGTTGGTCACATTATGCCGCATTGTAGCATCTGTAAGTCACATTACACCGCACAGCAGCGTCCATTGGTCACATTATGCCGCATGGTAGCGTCCGTAAGTCACATTACACTGCACAGCAGCGCCCGTTAGTTACATTACACTGCATGGTAGTGTACGAGTCACATTACACCGCACGGTAGCGGCCGTTAGTTACATTACACCGCGCGGTAGCCCCTGATAGTTACATTACACCGCACGGTAGTGTCCGAGACACGTTACACCGCACAGCAGCATCCGATAGTTACATTACGCCGCACAGTAGTGTCCGAGTCACATTACACCACATGGCAGCGTCCGATAGTTATATTACACCGCACTGCAGCGCCCGACAGTTACATTACACCACACAGTAGTGTCCTAATCACATTACATCGCACGGCAGCATCCGATAGTTACATAACACCGCACAGTAGTGTCCGAGTCACATTTCACCGCTCAGCAGTGTCCGATAGTTACATTACACCACACAGTAGTATCCTAATCACAATACACCGCACGGCAGCATCCGATAGTTACATTACACCGCACAGTAGTGTCCGAGTCACATTACACCACATGGCAGCGTCCGACAGTTACATTGCACCGCACTGCAGCGTCCGAGTCACATTACACCACATGGCAGCGTCCGACAGTTACATTACACCACACAGTAGTGTCCTAATCACATTACACCGCATGGCAGCATCCGATAATTACGTTAAACCGCACAGTAGTGTCCGAGTCACATTGCACCGCTCAGCAGCGTCCGATAGATACATTACACCGCACTGCAGCGTCTGATAGTTACAATACACCGCACAGTAGTGCCCGAGTCACATTACACCGCACTGCAGCGTCTGACAGTTACATCACATCGCTCAGTAGTGTCCTAGTCATATTACACCACATGGCAGCGTCCGATAGTTACATTACACCGCATGGCAGCATCCAATAGTTATATTACACCGCACAGTAGTGTCCGAGCCACATTACACCGCAAGGCAGCGTCCGATAGTTACATTACACCACACAGCAGTGTCCGATAGTTACATTACACCGATTGGCAGCATCCAATAGTTACATTACACTGCTTGGCAGCAACCGATAGTTACATTACACCGCTTGGCAGCGTCCGAATCCGATAGTTACATTACCGCACATCAGTGTCCGATAGTTACATTACACAGCACAGCAGCCTCCGATAGTTATGTTACACCACACAGCAGCGTCTGATAGTTACTATACACCGCACAGTAGTGTCCGAGTTACATTACACCACAAGGCGGCGTACGATAGTTACATTACACCGCACAGCAGCGTCCGATATTTACAATGCACAGCATAGTAGTGTCCGAGTCACATTACACCGCAAGGCAGCCTTCGATAGTTACATTACACCGCACTGCAGCGTCCAATAGTTACATTACACCACACGGCAGCATCCGATCGTCACATTACACCGCACTGCAGTGTCCGATAGTTACATTACACCGCACGGCTACGGCCAATAGTTACATTACATTGCAAAGTAGTGTCCAAGTCACATTACACCGCACAGTAGCGTCCGTATACAGACTGGCCAGAATTTAATTGATTATCATGCATGATAGATTAAAACAGTATGCCATTAAGGTCACAGAACATGCACACATAACTTTCAATGTTGGGATTTCGGGTGCTAACACAACAGCTCAGTGTGAGAAAGTCCTGGGCATAGGGCTACACAGCATATACTCCTTTGTACCTCAAACCACAGCTGCAGAACACCTCACAGATGACTGCAGTGTACTGTCCAGTGGGCGGGGCTTAGAACAACCCGGGGGTGTGACTTCAGGCAACAAGGGGGTCAGCAATGGAAGAACAAGGGGACTGAGTTTATAATGGTCCTCCAGAGACACAGCTTGGGATGGCATGTGAGAAGAACTTTGAGCAATCGTGGGCACAGCTGTAGATGCACCAGGAGGCTGAGATTATCGCGATCTGGGGGAGGAGCTTATTTCGATCCTCGGTATGAGCTGCATTGTGTAGTGACAGCTGCTGGCAACCTCAGAGGGGATAGGCAGAGTTTTGGCTTTCCGTGACAGGAGTCGAGTGAGGGAATGCTATAGGTGATGACAGGAGAAAAGTTTTTTTTTTTTTCTGTCAACACTATCTGAACTGCAGGGGATTTGTGGGCCTATTTTCAGTGGAGGGCCTGGAGCTGCAGCTCCATCCACCCCATTGTTAATCCGGCCCTGCTGTGCTGCACTCTCCAGTATTCAAACCCTCACAATGCACAGCAGGTACCATGCGGCCCTCACACCCCACCATAAGAAGCCGCAGGAATCCTGGCCAACGGAGCTCCTGCCATGTCCCATAACTGCCTGCAACAGAGCTGGACCCAGAAGAGTAGGCGTACACTCACTGTGTGTGGGGATCAGTACTAAATGCCGCTGGTCGGAATCCCGGCGGTCGAAATACCGACGCCGGAATCCCGACCACACAATGCCGACAGGGGTGGCGAGCGGAACGCAGCCCCTTGCGGGCTCGCTTCGCTCGCCACGCTGCGGGCACGGTGCCTCGCTACGCTCGGCACACTATTATATTCTCCCTCTATGGGTGTCGTGGACACCCACGGAGGGAGAATATGTCGGGATTGTGGCGGTCGGGATTCCGGCGTCGGTATTTTGACCGCCGGGATTCCGTCCGGCGGCATCTTGACTGGATCCCTGTGTGTGAGAGGCTTCTGTCACTCTGAGGCTGCGACCACACCACCTACAGCTCACTGCCCTATTTGGACAAGATGGCTCACAACCCTGCTGGCACTAAGCAATGTATCCTTGGTGCCCCTCTGATCCTTGGGGACAGTGGTACAGGTGTCCCCTTTGACCCCCCCTGTCGCCGGCCCTGCGTGCATGTGCAGCAGATATTCAGGGTATTTTTTGTGAAAACTACGCAATTTGGCCACAGAGTGCCATCGCAGGGACAGAGCTTTCTCACAAACTCTGTCCCTGCATGCAGTAATGAATACGTCCGTGCAATGTAATTAGTTATTGCATTGCGGATTTGCATGGTATTTTTATTGCACATCCGCACATCCTATATCACCCAAGTTCATTTCTATACATATTATATAACACCCCTTTTCTCAGCACAGGACAGGATCGCAGTTATGTAAAATGTGTGTGTGTTTTCACTTGTTGCGAATGGATGTGGACAGGGCAATCTTCTACCAGGTACCGACTTGTAAGACCCCTTGAATACACACTGACCTACTCAAGGACTGCGCACACTTTTGTAAAAGCCACGGTCAGGTCTCTGGTATTTTGCAAACTGAAGGGTTGGCGTGGGTATTAGGAGAGTGCAGGAAGTTAAGAGGCATGATGAGGCTTTTCCTCATGTGGGAGGTGAGTACCAGAGGGATTGCAGTGTATAGTCTGGAATGGGATTGACTGGTAGGCAATATGCCAAACTATTGAGCACAGTGCTTGATGATTGGAAAGCTGTCAATAGCACAGTTAGAAGACAGCGGATACAGTTGGCAGAGAGGAAGCACTACAGGCAGGGCCGGTGCTAGAGTGTTTGGCGCCCCCCTGCAAATAATAAATTTGCGCCCTCCCATCCGTAAAAAAGGGATAGCGCACACTGCAAAAAGGGGTGTGGCCACACAAGGAAGCGGTGTGACCACAAAGGTACCCACAATTCAAATTATGCCACACAGTATTACAATCTTATGCACATTAACCCAAACGTAGTGCCCCTGATTCATATTATGCCACCTAATAGTGCCACTTATTCACATTTAAAATCGATGACAGGGCCAGTGCTAGATCTTGAATACCTCAAGGCAACAGTTTCCCCTGGCCATGTTCAGAACAGGGACAGTGCGCGCCGAAGGCGCGCAAAAAAGTATAGGACCACAGAATAGTACCAGTTCACATAACCCCGTACAGCAGTGTCCATTAGTCACATTACACTACACAGCGGTGTCCGTTAGTCACATTACAGCACACCACAGTGTCCGTTAGTCACGTTACACCGCACAGCAGTGTCCGTTAGTCACGTTACACCGCATAGCAGTGTCCATTAGTCACATTACACCGCACAGTAGTGTCCGTTAGTCACGTTACACCACACAGCAGTGTCCGTTAGTCACGTTACACCGCACAGCAGTGTCCGTTAGTCACGTTACACTGCACAGAGGTGTCCGTTAGTCACGTTACACCGAACAGCAGTGTCCGTTAGTCACATTACACCGCACAGTAGTGTCCGTTAGTCACATTACACCGGACAGCAGTGTCCGTTAGTCACGTTACACCGCACAGCAGTGTCCGTTAGTCACGTTACACCACACAGCAGTGTCCGTTAGTCACATTACACCGCACAGTAGTGTCCGTTAGTCACGTTACACCATACAGCAGTGTCCGTTAGTCACATTACACCGCACAGCAGTGTCCGTTAGTCACGTTACACCGCACAGAGGTGTCCGTTAGTCACGTTACACCGAACAGCAGTGTTCGTTAGTCACATTACACCGCACAGTAGTGTCCGTTAGTCACATTACACCGGACAGCAGTGTCCGTTAGTCACGTTACACCACACAGCAGTGTCCATTAGTCATGTTACACCACACAGCAGTGTCCGTTAGTCACGTTACATCGAACAGCAGTGTCCGTTAGTCACATTACACCGCATAGTAGTGTCCGTTAGTCACATTACACCGGACAGCAGTGTCCGTTAGTCACATTACACCGGACAGCAGTGTCCGTTAGTCACGTTACACAGCACAGCAGTGTCCGTTAGTCACGTTACACCGCACAGCAGTGTCCGTTAGTCACGTTACACCGAACAGCAGTGTCCGTTAGTCACGTTACACCGAACAGCAGTGTCCTTTAGTCACATTACACTGCACAGTAGTGTCCGTTAGTCCCATTACACCACACAGTAGTACCCTTATACACCTTATGCCATACAGGAGAGCCGCTATTACACGTTACGCCAGAGTAGAGCTCATTATACACATTATGCCAGGTACAGCCTAATATACACATTATGAAGTAATTGAGACCCCACTGCAATGGCGGCCCTCAGCGCAGTTAGCCAGTGGCAGCAAACTGTGCATGCGCAGTGGGCGTGAGGCCACGTACATTGTGGTCACTTCCCCAATGGATGCGACCACAAAGTGATTGATAGGCGACAGCGTAGTGGAGTTAAGTTGTTGCCGGGCTGATGCTGGAAAAATGGGGGCAGGCCGGGACATCACACGCAGCCGCTCCCCCCCAAAAATGGCTGCTGACCAGGCTGCACTGCCAGGGGCAACCTAGATCAGATGCGTCCTCAATCAAATTTCGGATGCATCGGGAGGCGGCGCCACACATGCTGGGCGGCCTTGCCTTGTGCTGGGCGGCCCTCAGCATGTGCAGAGATGAACGCAGATCCGGCTGCCTATGCATCCATCTGCGTTCATCTCTGAATTACCCCCTATGCCAGGTACAGCTCTCATTCCCTCCACAGTGCGGCCCCGTTACCTGCAGGAGGTCCCGGCTCAGGCGCTGCTCCTCCTCTTCCTTCTCTGTCTCCTCTTCCTTCTCTGTTCCATTACAGGTGGGGGAGGTGGGGGGGGAGTGATCACACTAATCACCCTCCCACACCGAAATGACCCTGGCTGAGGGGCTGAGGGCACAGGGATCATCAGGCACTATAAAGATTTTTTTTTTAACTTTTTCCATAAGGGGGCGTGGCCACGCCGACCGCGATTAGGCCACGCCCCAATACAATTCGGAGCACGGGAGGTCGGCGGCGGCAGCGGAGCTGTGAGAGGGGGTGAGTCTGCACAGTGCGCGTTGCCTGCTGCAGTCTCACTGGGGAGGAGGGGGAGGGAGCCGCGCTACCCGCGCCGCTACCTGTCATCTAGTCTGACAGGCACAGCGGCTGCCGGCAGCAGCAGGATAGCAGAGCAGGGAGAGCGCCTCTTCACCTCAGCGCCTCCCTGCATTGCATACCCTTGCTGAGCGGGTAGCGCCGGCTCTGACTACAGGGCCCGCACACAGTCATGGATTGAGGCTAAAACTATATAGAGACATATGCAGAGTGAATGTAGACACTTGCTGGATAGAGCACTCAACTAACTATTACAATAGAGCACAGCATACTGTGTGGAATGCATAGATTGAATACTGGTACTTGCAGACTGAAGTGCACTGCGTAGAATGAATATGGGTGCTTGCAGACTGAAGTGCGCTGCGTAGAATGGATTCTGGTACTTGCAGACTGAAGTACACTGCGTATAATTGATACTGGTACTTGCAGACTGAAGTACACTGCGTATAATTGATACTGGTACTTGCACACTGAAGTGCACTGCGTAGAATGGATACTGGTACTTGCAGACTGAAGTTTGCTGCGTAGAATGGATACTGGTACTTGCAGACTGACGTACACTGCGTAGAATGCATATTGGTACGGAGAACGAATTGACAGAATAGGAGAGGAGTGGGTTAAACCTCAGCTAGTCTGCGGGCAGGACGTTAAGGCATTATGGGAGTATTATTGTTAGCCAATAGGAATGAATGTTGGGGGTAGGTGGAATGGGTTCTTAAGCCTGAGAAAGGGGCTGGGTCAGCCTCTTCTGCTTTTGTCGTGGTAAGGGTGAGTGCTCTTCCCCCCTTTTTTGTCTCTTGCTGTGCTGCTGGTAGTAGTAGTTCTCCACCTTTGTATTGGAGTGCTGCTGCTGTGCCTTTGTGCTGCGTGCTGCGTACTGCCCCCTCTGTCCCCATTGCCTGGGTTTATATTGTGGCCTGCCATGCCCCGCCCCCGCCGTTCCTCTGCCCCCCCTGCCCGCTACCTTGATTCGGCTCCTGCACGGGAGCCGGCGTCCGATGCCACTGGCCGGAGCGCGCTGCTCTCGGCCGGGAGGGGGCCTGCTGGTGCTGCTGCGGGCGCCCGTTCTCGGGCGCGCGCGGCGGCGTGCCCGTCCGCTTCTTCGCCGACTAGGCCGCGGCCGCCGGGGGATCCCTCCCATGCGGCGGTGGCTGGCGAGGGGCAGGGCGGCGGTCTGAAGCGGGCAACTGGCGGAAGGTGCCCGCTGGAGGGCCCGCTTGTGTGGATTCCCCGCCGGCTGCTGCGGCGCAGGGACACGCGTCCGCGCGTTCCCGGTGCCCTCCACCGCTGAGAGTCACCGGAGGCTCCCCGGAATATGAGGGGATGGCCTCCGTTGCTGTGAGGCCCTCGGACGGCGGCTCATACACGGGCCGTCCCGAGGGCAGGCGCCTCCCCTCGCTCTGGCGGGGGAGGCTCCCGGGGGCCTGTGGTAGTGTCGACACGGGGCCAGAGGGGGGGGTGATGTTTGGAGGCGGAGGTCAGCGGGTTCTCCCGGTGGGCGGGGCCAGTGGGGGCCGGGGCGGCGCTTTGGCTCGCGGTGCACCGCAAGAGGGAACGGGGGTTCTTAGGGCGGCTAGTGCCGGCCCCCGGCGGGGATGGCCTGGGCGGCACGCCGGCGCGGCTGGGCCCATTCCTGCTTCGGACCCGGGGGCCGGGGGGACCTCTGGAGCTACGGCTGCGGCTCCGGGTCCCTCTGCCGTTTTGACGCCACTGTTGGCCATGACGGCGGCATTCGAGCCGCTTTTGTCGACTTTGTCCCCGGGTGGCGTTTCTTTGGTTCCCGTTTCGGTCGACGTGGCCGTTCTCCCGGGTGTTTCTGACCCCGCCATGGCACAGTTCTTGCAGGCGTGTCGCAGTCTCTGCTCCGCCGCTGCGTTGCTGGGTAGCGCTACCCCTTCGCCCGCAGGGGCGTCTGCTTTCATTCCCGCCAGGGGAGCTCCGGCTCCAGGGGCGGTTGTCCCTTCTTTTTCAGGTGCGGATCCGGATAGCGATCAGGAGGAGGAGCCTTTCGTAGCCGAGGTTTCGCCTTCCGGAAGCGGGCCCGCCGGTGAGTGGGACGCCGATACTGTTGCTATGTCGCTGGGGTCCTCTTCTTCCTCGTGCGGCAGTACGTCGAGTAGATCTTTTTCCTCTTCTTCGTTGTGCCAGTCTGCGATTAGTAGCACCGCTAAGGCTAGGAAGAGGGCTAGCAAGTACGCGCGGAATGAGGCGCGGCACCGGGATAAGCGGTCTCGGAAGAGTAGTAGCAGTTCTCGCCGGGAAAGGAGGAGGCGTAATTTGCCGGGCGTGGTTCGCTGCGAGTACACGGCAGTCTTGCGGGGATTGCGGGAGAGTTGCAGGAGGAAGATTAGACGGGGAGAATACGTCGACCTTTTTACGTTGACTGAGGACACCAAGTGGGAAGGTAAGGAAGTGCTCGCGAAGGGCGGTATTGGGGCGGAGGTCTTCCGCTCGTATGACAACTGGTTGGCGGGTTTCTGTGTCTTCGCGGCGTGCTACTTGGAGGATCGCCCTGATGAACACATGAACGTCATCAGGTATATTCACCTCGTGCATGACATGCAGCGTCAGTCTAAGGACGATTCGTGGCTGCAGTACGACAAGCAGTTCCGTCAGAAGCACGATTGCCTACACGTCATTGACTTTGGATGCAAAGACGTGGAGGTATGGCTGCGGGTCACGCGAGCGCAAGATGTGAAGGTGGTGGCTAAGGGGACGCTGGTGGCGCAGGCCGCAACAGCGAGTCAGTTTTGGCCAGCGGTGGAGGGTCCGCCGCGCCGCCCTTGGAATGCGGCCCGTTCTCCACAGCAGACGCCGGCGAAGGGGAAGTGTTTCGCGTTCAACAATGCCACGTGCCCCCTTGGGCAACGGTGTCGTTTTCGACACCTTTGCTTGCGATGTAACGGATCCCACCCTGCTTCCAATTGCTTCCGCGGGGGGCGTCCTGGTGCTAAGGCGGCCGCTGGTCCTGCCAGAAGAGCAACGGGCGGGCTTGCTGCTAGTTAGGGCGCCGTCCCCGGTTCATTTGGGGGCCATGCTAAAATGGTTGGGATGGTACCCAAACACAGACGACGCAAGATTTCTGCGGGAGGGTTTTGCGTCGGGTTTTCGTTTGCCTGTGGTGGGGGATGTTTTAGTTTGGGCCGCCAGGAACCTGCAGTCTGCCCGGGATTTCCCTGACGTGCTTCGAGGTAAAGTGGAACAGGAGGTTCGACTAGGGAGAATGGCGGGCCCCTTTGCGCAGCCACCTATCGAGGATTTGATTATTTCCCCGGTGGGGGTGGTGCCCAAAAAGGCTCCGGGTAAGTTTAGGCTCATTCAGCATTTGTCTTATCCATCGGGGTCCTCGGTGAACGATGCGATTTCGCCGGAAGATTGTTCGGTGGTGTATCAGTCCTTTGAGGATGCTCTGGCACTCATGGCTAAGCTGGATGTTGAATCGGCTTTTCGCTTGCTCCCTTTGCACCCGGAGTCGTTTCGATTCATGGGTTTCCGCGTCGGGAAGGAATACTTCATTGACAAGTGTCTGCCTATGCGGTGTTCCGTTTCGTGTGCCTTTTTTGAAAAGTTCAGCACCTTTTTGCATTGGTGCGTGGAGTTTTCTTGCGGAGGTAGCGGGATTGCACATTACCTGGATGATTTTTTGTGCATGGGGCCCGCGCATTCTCCTCGCTGTGGTTTCCTGCTGTTCTCGCTGCGGGCGTTGCTGGGGCATTTTGGCATCCCGGTGGCCGAGGATAAGACGGAGGGGCCCCTCTCCTGCTTGTCCTTTTTAGGTATCGAGATCGATACGGTCGCGGGGGCGTGCCGGCTGCCTCAGGACAAGGTCGTGCAGCTTCGGGAGTCCATTGCGCAATGCTCGGGACGAAGTAAGGTTACTTTGCGGGAGGCGCAATCCCTCTTAGGTCGCTTGAACTTTGCCTGTCGGGTGATTCCCATGGGCAGGGTTTTTTGCCGGAAGTTGGAGGGGTCCACGGCCGGGGTGTCCAGGCCGCACCGTTTTGTCCATTTCTCGGCAGAGATTAGGCAGGACCTCGCTATGTGGGTTTCGTTCCTGGCGGATTTCAATGGTGTACGGATCTGGATGGCCCCGCTCGTTGATAGTTTCGAATTGCAGTTGTTTACAGATGCGGCGGGCTCCTCGGGGTTCGGTTGTTACCTGGATGGGGCTTGGTGCGCGGCCTCTTGGCCTGAGTCTTGGGCGAGGGAGGGGCTGACCGGCGACCTGTTGTTGCTGGAGCTCTTTCCCATCATGGTGGCCTTAGAAGTTTGGGGGGAGCGGCTGCGCGATCGCAGTATTCTCTTCCGTTGCGATAACTTGGGGGTCGTGCGCGCGGTTAACAACCAAAGGGCTGAGGCCCTGCGGGTCCTCCGAGTGCTGTCACGACTCGTGCTAACCTGTTTGCGCTGCAATATTCTGTTTCGGGCGCAACACGTCCCCGGGGTAGATAATAGGATCACCGACGCTTTGTCCAGGGGGCAGTGGGATAGGTTCCGTTTGTTGGCCCCGGAGGCTGACTCGGTAGGTTTGCCCTGCCCTTCTTATGTTTGGCAGGTCATCATGGCGGATTGGAAGGACTAGCAGAGCTGTCTTTGGCTCCGTCCACTCTCGCTGGATACCGTAGGGCCTGGAAGGAGTTGGAAGACTTTTCCTGTGACAAAGGGCCTAGAGGTAAGAGGGGTCAGAGCTTGTTGCTAGACTTCGTTTGGCAACTCTTCGTAACGGGGAGATCGAGGGCCGTGGTGTCTCGATACCTCGCCGGGATATCCTTTTATTCTAAATTGAAGGGTATGCCGGATTTTACGAAGGGTTTCCTGCTGGCAAGGGCGTTTAGAGGTTGGGCGCGTTCGGCTCCGGTGCCTCCCGATGGCCGACGCCCTATTGATGCGTCCCTGCTTTCTTCCCTCTTAGGGGCGGTGGCGGCGGTGGCGGACTCCCGTTTTGAAACGCTCCTGTTTCAGCTGGCCTTTTCTATGGCGTTCCATGGTGCATTCAGGGTTTCTGAGCTGGTTGCGGCTTCTAAGAAAACCGAGGCCTTTATGCGGCGCGCGGATGTTATTGTGGGTGGGGGGTCCGTGCTGTGCAGGCTGCGCCGCTCAAAAACTGATCAGATGGGTAGAGGGCATTGGCTCACTTTGACACCATCGGGTGGTGGGGACTGTTGTCCGGTGGCATTGGCTGGTCGGTATGCGGAGGTCAGGCCCTCGTCTGAGGGGTCTTGGCTCCTGCATTACAACGGGTCGCCATTGACGAAATACCAGTTTACATGGATGATGCGACGCTGCCTGTCCAGTTTGGGCCTCTCGCCTAGGGACTTTGGTTCCCATTCCTTTAGAATAGGGGCCGCCACTTCCGCAGCATCTGCAGGGCGTGCCGTGGACAACATTAAGGCTTTGGGCTGCTGGAAGTCGGCGGCTTATAAGCGTTACATTCGGCCCGTTGTTGCGTAGGCGAGTTTGTTCTACTAACATGTTGTTTGTGTTACTGCATTGTGTGTTTCAGTTCAGTGTGTTCGTACTGTATTGTTTGTCTCCCCTGTCCTCCCTACTGGGATGGCTAGCTACTCGCCACTGCTGGCAGTGGGGGTCTGGAGTGCTTCGCGATTTTTTGCCTGAACTGACGAACTGATTTGGCTTAATTTATTCAATTCCGCTAATTGGCATCTAATTACAAGTTCCTCAGCAGGTTTTACGTTTCACCTCCAGCCGAGTTATTCTGTGTTCCCCCCGAACCCCCCCCCCCTCCCCCCCTCCCAGCTCTAACCTCCCCCCCCTTTTTTTTGTTATTTTGTTTGTTCCTTTTTTGTCTTTCTGTTGCTTCGATTGGTCTGAAGCTTGTTCAAGAGGAAAGTTATAGTCATCTATTCAAATTTTTTCTTTTTGGCAGATCCTCGTTCTGATAGTTGGTTCCTGTTCTGGGCTGGGTTTGGTTTTACTTCACATATTCACATTTGTTTATCTGTTTTTTCCCCCTTTAGGTTGGTGGGTGGATGTGTGTGATGTGTGGGTGATTGGCCATTCCTATGTTTATTGGGCAGCCAAACTTTTGGCTACGGAAGGGGCTCCTTGCTTTGTGGGCTCGGATGATGTGCGGTGGATAGGTGTGCGTGGTATGCTTTGGCATGACCTGAAAGCGAAGCTTATGGAGCAGGTTCGGCGGTTTGGCATCCCCAAACTGTTGGTGATTCACTTAGGAGGGAGCGACCTAGGTAGGAGGAAGGCAGTGAATCTTCGATTGGCCATTATTCAGGATCTGCAAGTGATTTCTGACGCTGGGCCAGGCTGTAGGCTTATCTGGTCTTGTATGGTGCCGCGGTTGTGTTGGCATGGAGTGGTGGATGGTCGAGCAATCGATGTGGCTCGCCGGAAGGTGAATGCCGCGGTGGCTAAGTTTGTGGTGGCCCATGGCGGTGCTGTGGTTTGGCATCAGCGGATCAAGTTTCGGCACTTCTACTTGTTTAGACCGGATGGTGTGCACTTGACAGGACAGGGACTATCTATATTTTTGGAGGATCTGTTTTCGGTGGTTGGTTCGGTAGGTTAGGGGTATGGTGGCGGTGCGTAGTTCTGTAGAACAGAACTTCGCTGTTGGCGGGAAAGAACGGCAAGTTAACATTTGTTGGATTAAAGAGTGAATTGGAGGTCATCTGGTTGTTGATTTTAGGTGCGCTCTCCTTCGCTGACTGGTTTTACATCTGCTAGACCGCCTTCACGGGTGGCAGCCTTATCACCTTCACGGGTGGGTAGTCAGGATGGAGGTTGAGCGGATACCTATTTGTGTGTTGGAAGGTTTACGTAAGTTCTGTTTTATAAGATAGTTATCTATGGGATAGGGTTGTTTAGCCGTTCTTTCTGGCCACCATACTTTAGTTTAATTATTCACAGTTAATAGTTCACTTAAATAAATAGCTAACAATTTCTACCAAATTCAAGTCTCCGTGTCTTTATTTATTATAGTTAAGTGTTAAGATGTTATGGTTTATGTTACGGACAATCTTCAGACTATATGAGGTTTATTGCACAGGAAGTGCTCTGCTTAGAATTTAAACTGGTACTTGCAGACTGAAGTACACTGCGTATAATTGATACTGGTACTTGCACACTGAAGTGCACTGCGTAGAATGGATACTGGTACTTGCAGACTGAAGTACACTGCGTAGAATGGATACTGGTACTTGCAGACCGAAGTACACTGCGTAGAATTGATACGGGTACTTGCAAACTGAAGTTCACTGCATATAATGGATACTGGTACTTGCAGACTGAAATACACTGCGTAGAATTGATACTGGTACTTGCAGACTGAAGTACACTGCATAGAATGCATATTGGTACTTGCACAGTGAAGTGCTCTGCTTAGAATTTAAACTGGTACTTGCAGACTGAAGTACACTGCGTAGAATGGATACTGGTACTTGCACACTAAAGTGCACTGCGTAGAATGGATACTGGTACTTGCAAACTGAAGTGCACTGCATATAATGGATACTGGTACTTGCAGACTGAAATACACTGCGTAGAATTGATACTGGTACTTGCAGACTGAAGTACACTGCGTAGAATGGATATTGGTACTTGCATACTGGTACTAGCAAACAGGACTACAACTAGGAACCAGAATATACAGGTACATGAGCAAACATGTGACAGTAGCAGGTCACAGGAGTGAAATTGTTCTGCCACTGCTATGATCACTGAAACAGCCTTAAATAGGGAGCTCTATCCCCTGATAGGCTCCTTGGGTAAGCTGATACTATAGCAGCTTCTGGTTGGTGAGCAGAGTGTCAGCTGACAGAAATCAAAATGGTGGATTCCATGCACCACCAATATGAGAGATAATCCTAGAGATATGCCAACCACCCGGTTAATTGGCAGATACAAGGCTCAGGGATGTCTTCAGCAGTCTATGGGAGCACCTAGGCTAGGAAGTGGCAGCACCGCGTCAGGTAACAGGGACTGGAAACCCGATGTGTGACAGTCACCTTGGCACATTTATTAAAGGGCAGGAAAAGGTGGGTGGAAATGGGTAACGGACACACACAGGTAAGGGTGCAACCACAGAGGAATGAAATACGCACTTTACAACAATGGCTCAAACGACACAATATAGAATAACAGTGCGCACAGATCTTTTACACACAACCTCCTAATAAATATGTCCGTTTTCGCTAGTGATGAGCGGGTTTGGTTCCTCGGAAACCGAACCCCCCCGAACTTCACCCATTTTACACGGGTCCGAGGCATACTCGGATTCTCCCGTATGGCTCGGTTAACCCGAGCGCGCCCAAACGTCATCATCCCGCTATCGGATTCTCGCAAGATTCGGATTCTATATAAGCAGCCGCGCGTCGCCGCCATTTTCACTTGTGCATTGGAAATGTTAGGGAGAGGACGTGGCTGGCGTCCTCTCCGTTTATTGTTGAACTTGATTGTGCTTTATTGCTTAATTGTGGGGAGGACTGGGGAGCAGCTGTATAGTATAGGAGGAGTACAGTGCAGAGTTTTGCTGATCAGTGACCACCAGTTTTATCCGTTCTCTGCCTGAAAAAAACGCTCCTTATCTGTGCTCAGTGTGCTGCATATATCTGTGCTCACACTGCTTAATTGTGGGGACTGGGGAGCAGCTGTATTATATAGGAGGAGTACAGTGCAGAGTTTTGCTGACAGTGACCACCAGTATACGTTGTCTGCCTGAAAAAAACGCTCCTTATCTGTGCTCATTGTGCTGCATATATCTGTGCTCACACTGCTTAATTGTGGGGACTGGGGAGCAGCTGTATTATATAGGAGGAGTACAGTGCAGAGTTTTGCTGACAGTGACCACCAGTATACGTTGTCTGACTGAAAAACACTCCATATCTGTGCTCAGTGTGCTGCATATATCTGTGCTCACACTGCTTTATTGTGGGCACTGGGGACCACCAGTATGTTATATAGGAGAAGTACAGTGCAGAGTTTTGCTGACCAGTGACCACCAGTATACGTTGTCTGCCTGAAAAACACTCCATATCTGTGCTGCATTGTAGTATATAGTAGGAGTACAGTGCATAATTTTGCTGACCACCAGTATATAATATATAGGAGTACGGTACAGTAGGCCACTGCTGTACCTACCTCTGTGTCGTCAAGTATACTATCCATCCATACCTGTGGTGCATTTCAGTTTTGCACAGTTTGCTGACCACCAGTATATAATATATATAGCAGTACGGTACAGTAGGCCACTGCTGTACCTACCTCTGTGTCGTCAAGTATACTATCCATCCATACCTGTGGTGCATTTCAGTTTTGCACAGTTTGCTGACCACCAGTATATAATATATATAGCAGTACGGTACAGTAGGCTACTGCTGTACCTACCTCTGTGTCGTCAAGTATACTATCCATCCATACCTGTGGTGCATTTCAGTTGTGCGTAGTATATATAGTAGTAGGCCATTGCTATTGATACTGGCATATAATTCCACACATTAAAAAATGGAGAACAAAAATGTGGAGGTTAAAATAGGGAAAGATCAAGATCCACTTCCACCTCGTGTTGAAGCTGCTGCCACTAGTCATGGCCGAGACGATGAAATGCCATCAACGTCGTCTGCCAAGGCCGATGCCCAAAGTCATAGTAGAGAGCATGTAAAATCCAAAAAACAAAAGTTCAGTAAAATGACCCAAAAATCAAAATTGAAAGCATCTGATGAGAAGCGTAAACTTGCCAATATGCCATTTACGACACTGAGTGGCAAGGAACGGCTGAGGCCCTGGCCTATGTTCATGGCTAGTGGTTCAGATTCACATGAGGATGGAAGCACTCATCCTCTCGCTAGAAAAATGAAAAGACTTAAGCTGCCAAAAGCACAGCAAAGAACTGTGCGTTCTCCTAAATCTCAAATCCCCAAGGAGAGTCCTATTGTGTCGGTTGCGATGCCTGACCTTCCCAACACTGGATGGGAAGAGCTTGCGCCTTCCACCATTTGCACGCCCCCTGCAAGTGCTGGAAGGAGCACCCGCAGTCCAGTTCCTGATAGTCAAATTGAAGATGTCACTGTTGAAGTACACCAGGATGAGGATATGGGTGTTGCTGGCACTGGGGAGGAAATTGACAAGGAGGATTCTGATGGTGAGGTGGTTTGTTTAAGTCAGGCACCCGGGGAGACACCTGTTGTCCGTGGGACGAATATGGCCATTGACATGCCTGGTCAAAATACAAAAAAAATCAGCTCTTCGGTGTGGAATTATTTCAACACAAATGCGGACAACAGGTGTCAAGCCGTGTGTTGCCTTTGTCAAGCTGTAATAAGTAGGGGTAAGGACGTTAACCACCTAGGAACATCCTCCCTTATACGTCACCTGGACCGCATTCATCAGAAGTCAGTGACAAGTTCAAAAACTTTGGGTGACAGCGGAAGGAGTCCACTGACAACTAAATCCCTTCCTCTTGTAACCAAGCACCTGCAAACCACACCACCAACTCCCTCAGTGTCAATTCCCTCCTTACCCAGGAAAGCCAATAGTCCTGCAGGCCATGTCACTGTCAAGTCTGACGAGTCCTCTCCTGCCTGGGATTCCTCCGATGCTGCTGTTGTTGCTGCTGGGAGTCGATCGTCATCCCAGAGGGGAAATCGGAAGACCACTTGTACTACTTCCAGTAAGCAATTGACTGTCCAACAGTCCTTTGCGAGGAAGATGAAATATCACAGCAGTCATCCTGCTGCAAAGCAGATAACTCAGGCCTTGGCAGCCTGGGCGGTGTGAAATGTGGTTCCGGTATCCACCGTTAATTCAGAGGCAACTAGAGACTTGATTGAGGTACTGTGTCCCCGGTACCAAATACCATCTAGGTTCCATTTCTCTAGGCAGGCGATACCGAAAATGTACACAGACCTCAGAAAAAGAGTCACCAGTGTCCTAAAAAATGCAGTTGTACCCAATGTCCACTTAACCACGGACATGTGGACAAGTGGAGCAGGGCAGACTCAGGACTATATGACTGTGACAGCCCACTGGGTAGATGTATTGCCTCCCGCAGCAAGAACAGCAGCGGCGGCACCAGTAGCAGCATCTCGCAAACGCCAACTCGTTCCTAGGCAGGCTACGCTTTGTATCACCGCTTTCCAGAAGAGGCACACAGCTGACAACCTCTTACGGAAACTGAGGAAGATCATCGCAGAATGGCTTACCCCAATTGGACTCTCCTGGGGATTTGTGACATCGGACAACGCCAGCAATATTGTGCGTGCATAACATCTGGGCAAATTCCAGCACGTCCCATGTTTTGCACATACATTGAATTTGGTGGTGCAGAATTATTTAAAAAACGACAGGGGCGTGCAAGAGATGCTGTCGGTGGCCCGAAGAATTGCGGGCCACTTTCGGCATTCAGCCACCGCGTGCCGAAGACTGGAGCACCACCAAACATTCCTGAACCTGCCCTGCCATCATCTGAAGCAAGAGGTGGTAACGAGGTGGAATTCAACCCTCTATATGCTTCAGAGGATGGAGGAGCAGCAAAAGGCCATTCAAGCCTATACATCTGCCCACGATATAGGTAAAGGAGGGGGAATGCACCTGACTCAAGCGCAGTGGAGAATGATTTCAACTTTGTGCAAGGTTCTGCAACCCTTTGAACTTGCCACACGTGAAGTCAGTTCAGACACTGCCAGCCTGAGTCAGGTCATTCCCCTCATAAGGCTTTTGCAGAAGAAGCTGGAGACATTGAAGGAGGAGCTAAAAAAGAGCGATTCCGCTAGGCATGTGGGACTTGTGAATGGAGCCCTTAATTCGCTTAACCAGGATTCACTGTTGGTCAATCTGTTGAAATCAGAGCACTACATTTTGGCCACCGTGCTCGATCCTAGATTTAAAACCTACGTTGTATCTCTCTTTCCGGCAGACACAAGTCTGCAGAGGTTCAAAGACCTGCTGGTGAGAAAATTGTCAAGTTAAGCGTCAACATCTCCTCCTTCAAATTCTCCCGCAACTGGGGGTGCGAGGAAAAGGCTAAGAATTCCGAGCCCACCCGCTGGCGGGGATGCAGGGCAGTCTGGAGCGAGTGCTGACATCTGGTCCGGACTGAAGGACCTGCCAACGATTACTGACATGTCGTCTACTGTCACTGCATATGATTCTCTCAACATTGAAAGAATGGTGGAGGATTATATGAGTGACCGCATCCAAGTAGGCACGTCAGACAGTCCGTACGTATACTGGCAGGAAAAAGAGGCAATTTGGAGGCCCTTGCACAAACTGGCTTTATTCTACCTAAGTTGCCCTCCCTCCAGTGTGTACTCCGAAAGAGTGTTTAGTGCAGCCGCTCACCTTGTCAGCAATCGGCGTACAAGGTTACTTCCAGAAAATGTGGAGAAGATGATGTTCAAAAATGAATTATAATCAATTCCTCCGTGGAGACATTCACCAGCAGCAATTGCCTCCAGAAAGTACACAGGGACCTGAGATGGTGGATTCCAGTGGGGACGAATTAATAATCTGTGAGGAGGGGGATGTACACAGTGAAAGGGGTGAGGAATCGGAGGATGATGATGAAGTGGACATCTTGCCTCTGTAGAGCCAGTTTGTGCAAGGAGAGATTGATTGCTTCTTTTTTTTGTGGGGGCCCAAACCAACCAGTCATTTCAGTCACAGTCGTGTGGCAGACCCTGTCGCTGAAATGATGGGTTCGTTAAAGTGTGCATGTCCTGTTTATACAACATAAGGGTGGGTGGGAGGGCCCAAGGACAATTCCATCTTGCACCTCTTTTTTCTTTCATTTTTCTTTGCATCATGTGCTGCCTGGGGACAATTTTTTTGAAGTGCCATCCTGCCTGACACTGCAGTGCCACTCCTAGATGGGCCAGGTGTTTGTGTCGGCCACTTGTGTCGCTTAGCTTAGTCACACAGCGACCTTGGTGCCCCTCTTTTTTTCTTTGCATCATGTGCTGTTTGGGGACAATTTTTTGGAAGTGCCATACTGCCTGACACTGCAGTGCCACACCTAGATGGGCCAGGTGTTTGTGTCCCCAAACAGCACATGATGCAAAGAAAAAAAGAGGCGCACCAAGGTCGCTGTGTGACTAAGCTAAGCGACACAAGTGGCCGACACAAACACCTGGCCCATCTAGGAGTGGCACTGCAGTGTCAGACAGGATGGCACTTCAAAAAAATAGTCCCCAAACAGCACATGATGCAAAGAAAAAAAGAGGCGCAATGAGGTAGCTGTGTGACTAAGCTAAGCGACCCAAGTGGCCGACACAAACACCTGGCCCATCTAGGAGTGGCACTACAGTGTCAGACAGGATGACAGATTTAAAAAATAGTCCCCAAACAGCACATGATGCAAAGAAAAAAGAGGCGCACCAAGGTCGCTGTGTGACTAAGCTAAGCGACACAAGCGGCCGACACAAACACCTGGCCCATCTAGGAGTGGCACTGCAGTGTCAGGCAGGATGGCAGATTTAAAAAATAGTCCCCAAACAGCACATGATGCAAAGAAAAAAAGAGGCGCAATGAGGTAGCTGTGTGACTAAGCTAAGCGACACAAGTGGCCGACACAAACACCTGGCCCATCTAGGAGTGGCACTGCAGTTTTCTAGCGAGAGGGGATTTGTGATTTAGAAGAACGCACAGTTCTTTGCTGTGCTTTTGGCAGCTTAAGTCTTTTCATTTTTCTAGCGAGAGGATGAGTGCTTCCATCCTCATGTGAATCTGAACCACTAGCCATGAACATAGGCCAGGGCCTCAGCCGTTCCTTGCCACTCCGTGCCGTAAATGGCATATTGGCAAGTTTACGCTTCTCATCAGACGCTTTCAATTTTGATTTTTGGGTCATTTTACTGAACTTTTGTTTTTTGGATTTTACATGCTCTCTACTATGACATTGGGCATCGGCCTTGGCAGACGACGTTGATGGCATTTCATCGTCTCGGCCATGACTAGTGGCAGCAGCTTCAGCACGAGGTGGAAGTGGATCTTGATCTTTCCCTATTTTAACCTCCACATTTTTGTTCTCCATTTTTTAATGTGTGGAATTATATGCCAGTATCAATAGCAATGGCCTACTACTATATATACTGCGCACAACTGAAATGCACCACAGGTATGGATGGATAGTATACTTGACGACACAGAGGTAGGTAGAGCAGTGGCCTTCCGTACCGTACTGCTATATATACTGGTGGTCACTGTCAGCAAACTGCAAAACTAAAATGCACCACAGGTATAGAATCTAGATGGATAGTATACTTGACGACACAGAGGTAGGTAGAGCAGTGGCCTTCCGTACCGTACTGCTATAGATACTGGTGGTCACTGTCAGCAAACTGCAAAACTAAAATGCACCACAGGTATAGAATCTAGATGGATAGTATACTTGACGACACAGAGGTAGGTTGAGCAGTGGCCTTCCGTACCGTACTGCTATATATACTGGTGGTCACTGTCAGCAAAGTGCAACACTAAAATGCACCACAGGTATAGAATCTAGATGGATAGTATACTTGACGACACAGAGGTAGGTTGAGCAGTGGCCTTCCGTACTGTACTGCTATATATACTGGTGGTCACTGTCAGCAAACTGCAAAACTAAAATGCACCACAGGTATAGAATCTAGATGGATAGTATACTTGACGACACAGAGGTAGGTAGAGCAGTGGCCTTCCGTACCGTACTGCTATATATACTGGTGGTTACTGTCAGCAAACTGCAAAACTAAAATGCACCACAGGTATAGAATCTAGATGGATAGTATACTTGACGACACAGAGGTAGGTAGAGCAGTGGCCTTCCGTACCGTACTGCTATATATACTGGTGGTCACTGTCAGCAAAACTCTGCACTGAACTCCTCCTATATAATACTGCTGGTCCCCAGTCCCCACAATAAAGCAGTGTGAGCACAGATATATGCAGCACACTGAGCACAGATATGGAGCGTTTTTTAGGCAGACAACGTATAATACTGGTGGTCACTGGTCAGCAAAACTCTGCACTGTACTCCTCCTATATAATACTGCTGGTCCCCATTCCCCACAATAAAGCAGTGTGAGCACAGATATATGCAGCACACTGAGCACAGATATGGAGCGTTTTTCAGGCAGACATCGTATAATACTGGTGGTCACTGGTCAGCAAAACTCTGCACTGTACTCCTCCTATATAATACTGCTGGTCCCCAGTCCCCACAATAAAGCAGTGTGAGCACAGATATATGCAGCACACTGAGCACAGATATGGAGCGTTTTTCAGGCAGACAACGTATAATACTGGTGGTCACTGGTCAGCAAAACTCTGCACTGTACTCCTCCTATATAATACTGCTGGTCCCCAGTCCCCACAATAAAGCAGTGTGAGCACAGATATATGCAGCACACTGAGCACAGATATGGAGCGTTTTTCAGGCAGAGAACGGATAAAACTGGTGGTCACTGATCAGCAAAACTCTGCACTGTACTCCTCCTATATAATACAGCTGCTCCCCAGTCCCCACAATTAAGCAATAAGCACAAATATTTGCATCAACATTGATAAACGGAGAGGACGCCAGCCACGTCCTCTCCCTAACATTTCCAATGCACTAGTGAAAATGGCGGCGACGCGCGGCTGCTTATATAGAATCCAAATCTCGCGAGAATCCGACAGCGGGATGATGACGTTTGGGCGCGCTCGGGTTAACCGAGCCATACGGGAGAATCCGAGTATGCCTCGGACCCGTGTAAAATGGGTGAAGTTCGGGGGGTTCGGTTTCCGAGGAACCGAACCTGCTTATCACTATCCTTAAGGGACATTATTTTCTGTTTTGTTTATATGAACACAAAAAACAGTGTGTTAAATCAATCAAATGGTTAGGAAATGACTGGCAATATTAAAAGCAAGCAAATGAATAGAACTTCCAAACCAGCATTTTGCTACTTCATGCTAAACTATTTCACTTTGTAGTCTTTGTGGATTTGTCAGAAAAACAAGCAATACTAAAAATCATTCTTCATTTAATTTAATAAAAAAAATGGATTTTAACAACCTGAGTACTGAAGTTTCCTTTCTGCATTAGAAGCAATTTGCACGTCATTCAATGCTGAAGAGGATGAGGGCCTTTAAATTAGCCACGCTCTACCTCCGCTGATGTCTGTCATTAGCACAGCAGTCTGCCTTAGCACGGTGTACTAGAACTGGAATAAAAGGAATACACTCAGCTAAGTTAGCATTTGCTACACTGGATACATAATCATATAGTGTGGGATTGATAGCTTTTTTAAACCAGCACATTTTGAATAGCCCTATAGCCTTTTCTATAGTGTTTCAATAGTCTAGTGCTAGAGACAGGATAACCGAGAGGGGAGGGAAGTTTCCACTCCCCTCCCCTCTCGGCTCCCTTGCCTCTAGCACTATAAACAAGGTACTGGGCCCAAGCCTGTCTTGTGGCCCAGGCTGCCAAAGAGCCGGTCATAGCCACAAGGCGTTTGGCCAGAGCCGTAGCTAGACATGTTGGTGTCCTGTGCCAGAAATGGAATTGGTGCCCCTCCTCCATATTAAAAATAGGGATAGTGCTAGAAAATATAGAGGCGTGGCTTCATTGGAAGAGGCGTGACCACAGAATAGTACCAATTAACATTATGCACAGTAGTGTTCATTAGTCACATTCCACCACTCAGTAGTGTCCTTTATACACATTACACCACACAGAAGTGTCCGATATTCACATTACACCACACAGAAGTGTCCGTTATTCACATTACACTGCACAGAAGTGTCCGTTATTCACATTACACCACACAGAAGTGTCTGTTATTCACATTACACCACACAGAAATATCCGTTATTCACATTACACCACATAGAAGTGTCCATTATTCACATTACGCCACACAGAAGTGTCTGTTATTCACATTACACCACAAAGTAGTGTCCATTATTCACATTACACCACACAGAAGTGTCTGTTATTCACATTACACCACAAAATAGTGTCCGTTATTCACATTACACCACACAGAAGTGTTTGTTATTCACATTACATCACACATAAGTGTCTGTTATTCACATTACACGTCACAGAAGTGTCCGTTATTCACATTACACCACACAGGAGTGTCTGTTATTCACATTACACCACAAAGTAGTGTCTGTTATTCACATTACACCACACAGAAGTACTCCTTATACACGTTACATCATAGTAGAGTCCCTTATATATATTACACCAGGTAGAGCCCCTTAGACACATTATGCCAGGTAGAGCCCCTTATACACATTATGCCACGTAGAAGTGACTTGTGCTGACACTGATAGGCAGCAGCAGCAGCCGGCTCCTGCTCTCTAGTTCCCGGAGGTCTGTCCTCCTCAGACACTGCAAGAGAGGAGGAGGTTGGAGTGGGGGGGGGGGGGGCGAAGCACACAGGGGAGGAATCATACACTGCCCTGCACTGCCCACTGTAATGTACATTAGCAGCGGTGCATCTGGCAGTGAAGGAGCTGAGTGGCACCACTGCTGTTGCACATTATAGCAGGCAGCACTGTCAGCTAGTGGCAGCACCACATACACTGCGGCCAATCGCAGGTGGATGCGGACAGTCCGCCCACTGTGCAAGTGCGCTGTGGGCAAGGCACCTTCTGCACCACCCTAGTTACGGCCTTGCTTATGGCGACACCACTTCAGCAGAAATTGCAGCATGTAAAGAGGACCCAGTATTCAGAACAAGATATGGCCACACCCTTACTTGCGTGGCTATGTACCCTGGTAACGAGGCCAATAGATCTCCTGGTAGCTTAACATAGACATTTTACAAACAGAATAAATATAATGACAGCAATCCAACTAATCAAGCAAGATTACTGTCATGGACCAGGATCTCACCTCCGGTGATGGTCTCCGGGGGCTCTCTGTCAGCGGTGGAGGTCTGTGAGGGCCGCTGGTGTGCTGCAGCTGAGGGGGAGCTGGTGACTGTGCGGTCTGCTGTCACTGGAGCACTGTGCAGGGAGACTGTCTGTGTAAGATCCCATGCTCTGGAGCACTGTGCAGGGAAGCTGCCTGAGCAAGCTCTCCTTCTCTGGCGTGTCTGCAGTACTGGGGGCCGCCATGTTGAAGACCAATTCATAGTATGCCAATGGGACTTCGTCTCTGGTCTCTTCCAGCCAATCACATGCTGAGCTCTGGTAAAAGGGGGCAGTCTGGTTTCAAACCTTGCCAGTGCTTTATGTTTCTGTCCCAGTACAGGTGTTTTAGCTCTGCGCTACCACAGGTCCACCTGTGTGCCTTTCAGTGTCTCTTGGATTTTCAGCTCCATGGAATTCTCACCTCAGCTGTCGTTTGCTGCACAACTGCCAGTGGATACCCCGGCCCCGCGGGTCACAGCTTGCCACTTAGGACAGTGTCTCCTGGAGGATTTCCCAGCAGTTCTGCAGTGTTTTTCAGTCATGTATAACAATCATCCATTCTGCAAAACCCCTTCAGTGTTCTTCAGTCACGTCTAACAATCATCCATTCTGCAAAAACCCTTTCAGCATTCTTCAGCCACGACTAATAATCATCCATTCTGCAAAACTCCTTCAGTGTTCTTCAGTCATGACAATTAACTATCCAACGTGCAAACTCTGCAGTATTCACTTGCCATTTAAGACAGTCATTTATTATACGGACTCTTTCAATAACTCTGCCCATGAATACTCTGCATCCTAATCTTTTGGAATTCTTCATCTTTGTTCTTTAAATATTAGCTCTTATATGTATTTTCGTTAATAAAAGCATATGAGAAGAAACTACATTCGTCCTCCTTGTCTTCTCCTTGCAGAGGCATACACTTCTACCACTAGCACACATCCAATGGATTCACAAATTCTACCGGCTGTGACAATTACAGATCTCACAAAGGGGGTCATTCCGAGTTGTTCGCTCGTTATTTTTTTCTCGCAACGGAGCGATTAGTCGCTAATGCGCATGCGCAATGTCCGCAGTGCGACTGCGCCAAGTAAATTTGCTATGCAGTTAGGTATTTTACTCACGGCATTACGAGGTTTTTTCTTCGTTCTGGTGATCGTAATGTGATTGACAGGAAGTGGGTGTTTCTGGGCGGAAACTGGCCGTTTTCTGGGTGTGTGTGAAAAAACGCTACCGTTTCTGGGAAAAACGCGGGAGTGGCTGGAGAAACGGAGGAGTGTCTGGGAGAACGCTGGGTGTGTTTGTGACGTCAAACCAGGAACGAAACTGACTGAACTGATCGCAGATGCCGAGTAAGTTTGGAGCTACTCAGAAACTGCTAAGAAGTGTCTAATCGCAATTCTGCTAATCTTTCGTTCGCAATTTTACTATGCTAAGATTCACTCCCAGTAGGCGGCGGCTTAGCGTGTGCAAAGCTGCTAAAAGCAGCTTGCGAGCGAACAACTCGGAATGACCACCAAAGTTCTAGAACTGTTTATCATAAATGTCCAATATGCAGATGTAAGACTGAAAACCCATATGCAGACATAAATTATTACCAACTGAAATACTCTAAACGTATCTAAAATAATGGTGCAGACAACTATACTGGTTTAAAATTGGTCAGCATTTTTATTTTAAAACCAATCAAAAATAAATACATATTTCGGCAGAAAGAAAGAACGTCCAAGGAACATGGACAGAGGCCTGCTAAACCAGCGGTGAAAGGCCTCATAAAGAATTCAGTTGAACAACTAGGGGTGCTGGGGTCACATGTCAGACCCCCCCCTTCTCTTGCAAAAAAAAAGGCCATGCCGCCTGCCCTGAGAATAGGGCTGTGACAAAGATCAAACCTCAATCAGACCCCCTCTGCCTCCCACCACAAACGTCTGTCTCACACGGCCGCGGCTTTAAAAAATACTGGTGTCAGAGCCTGGGGATGTCCAAAGGTCCAGAGAGTAGGGTTGGACATCAGAAGGCCACCATCAAATGATGGCTTGGCTTCCGCCATCAAATCTTTCGATGCAATGGTAACTAACCATCGCATCAAATGAATTCGATAGGAAAAAAATAATCATATGACTTGTACATGCGCAAAAATACCTGTGTGCGCACGCGCAAAACATCTGCAGTGTGGCAGTCCGGGGATGGGACTGTGGGCGGGAACCAGTGTAAACATCGGAACACCATCAAATGTTTACCATTCAGTGGTGGCAAACATCGGAATGCTAAAAACACTAACATCAAATCAAAAAGATTGGTTGTTTCAAACCATCACGTTTTGATGTTCATACCTACCAGAGAGGACCAGGGTGCCCTCATATGCGGCCACAGAAGACAAGCCCTCCGGAGCCGCTGCAGGGAAGGTAGACACCACTTGGGGCACATCAATGCAGTAACTGTTAGAAAAAACCCCCACTTATCCTTAACTTATTCCTCATACAAGCACTTTCTCATCAAGATCACCAAAACATAAACAGGATTTGGAAAACAGAGGAGGAAATCTGAAATCTTGACTGTATCAATGAAAACCAAACAGGTAGCAATCCTACAGCAGGACTTGAAAATGGCCAGCTTCCATTAATTTTTGGCATATGAATACATAGGTGAACTGAGCCAGCAAAAACATAAAAAGTCTCTGTTCTCACTGTGTCCATGGAAGTGGAAAAAATATATTGCTTTGAAAGTGGTATTTATACCCAGTGAAAAATAAAGACGTTGTCAAAAAGATAAATAAAGGAGGCGAATGATGACAGAACACATAATAACAGACAATAATCCGGGCTTCAAATGATATCCTGAGTGTGCTATGTAATTTATTTCGCGCACACAAACATCACCTGTCTAAGAAAAAAGGAGCAATCATGTTTTTTGTATATTGTGCATACAAATGTTGTAGTTGCTGCTAATTCCATTTAAACTATTACAGGCAACCATAATCGCAAGCAAAACTGCATGAAAATTGTTTCTTTTTTTTATTGTCATGTTGAGAGAGTTCTGTGGCCATAAATACAATTCTTTACACAAAAAAAAAACAACAGATTGACATATCTAGATAATGTTTTTTGCCCCACTTTTTCTGAATTCCATATACCTAACTTCCCACTACCATGTCCTTGAAGAACCAAAACACTATGGGGTATATTAAAAAATATTTGCAGAATAACATTTTCAGGGCCGCTCGCAAATATTAAGCATCCCAGGATGTATGTATGAGATTCCACAGCAGAGATCAATTCTGATCATTAATATATCCCTATGCATACTAACTATGTAAATCCCCTTAAAAACCCAGCTCAATATTATATGATATGATTCAAAATGTTATATGTAAATGTTATTAATATACAGTAGCACATATTATGTAGTGCTTTACAGAGAGTTAACCATCTGTCTCTGCTCCAGTTGAGCTTACAATCTATGTTCCCCATCACATGGACACACATATATATTAGGGAGAAGGAAAATTGCCCAAACGAAACCCACACAAATATGGGGAGAACATAAAAACTCCACTCAGGACTGTTAGGCAGTAATTATGCCACTGCACAAAGTGGCACAAGTGACACATCTGTCCCAGGCTATGAGCTATGTGACATTCCTGCTAGATTGTGTGTGTTGGAAATAATGTGTGTACAGGTGTTGATGTTTCAGAGTTATAAATAGGCACACACAAGCAAATGATACAAACTATGAACAGCCCAGTTAGTTACCAGTGGTGTTGGTTTATTGATAGATAGCATGTACAGTCATACTCACTGCTACATGTACTCATGATGGAGTGTAGTTTGAGCAGAGTGGGGTTGCATACAGCTCACTAGCCAGTGAGTGTGTACTGCAAATGGGTGGTGGTGCAGGGATACTGGAACAGCTTCATATGCAGATACTCGTAGGTTTCTCTGGAGCTAAGTGGAAGACGTGTGTCTTATATCGTGATGCTCTAATCACACAGTAAAGGTTGAGATGGCCCCTGCATATGCTCAGTAGAGATCACAGTGGCCATCTTGGGATAGGGCATGAAGTCTCCCTGGAGAAAGGAAAACTGGAGTCTGCTACATAGTGCACTCCTCTTTCAACAGCCACCCTCACTACAAGCTTCTCTGTGTTACACAAATGTTTAATTTCATCTTTTTCTATAGCTGCCTGTAAAAGAAATTGGGCTAAAAACATGAAAAGGCATAAACATTTCATGTGACTTTTAATTGGCCTTCTTGGCAGATACATTAGTAAATGTTCCCCTTACTGGAGTCTGGACCATAACGACAGTCTCTCAACTCACAAACTTAGGACTGCTGTCACTATCATTATTCTTAATGCTTTTCACACTTGTGGTTTTAAATCTTGCAAAGTCTCTTTGCCCATCTTGGATTTCTATTTGCACCAATCAGATCTTGAATTTGGCTTCTGAATGTCCTGATGCTCACTGAATGCAATGTTTACAAATTTCTCATCATACCTCTTAGGTGGTTTGCCGATACATGTCATTGCAGAAGACCTTTTCTGTGGCTGAACTTTCATGCTGGTAGCCTATGGTTCAGATAATTCTCCAGCTGCTGGCATGTCCAGCGATAAATACTTGTTCTGCATATCAACTTCCAGCTTTTCTTCAACTTGTGTTGTTTCTTTAAAGATAACATTGATATCTCTAGACTTGACTAGATTTTTGGTATTTGGATTCCATAATCTGTAGGTTTTGCTTCCATGTACTTTGCCGATTTTGAATCTACCTTGCGTCTTCTTTCTTTTGGTATATGGACATAGGCAATACTTCCAAAAACTTTACACTGGGTTTTCTCTTGACCACACTTCAGTAGGTGTTATATTCTTGAAAGAAATTGCTGGGGAAAGATTTTTATGAGATAGACTGCTGTGGCCACGGCTTCCACCCAAAACAACTTGTCTAGGCCTGCGTCCCTTGGCATACATCTTGCTGTCTCCATTAGTGACATAAGATGGTAGCTGCTCAATCAATTTAATAATCCTTCTCAGCTGCATGAAAGGGAAGGGTTATTGTAGGCAATAAAAAAAGGAAAACTATAATCCCCCAGCACACTGAAAAGTATCAGCAATGAGATTTGAATACCACATAATAATAGAAATACATAGATCTCAGTTGCATATATTTGCACAGATATGACTAAGCTGCCAGGCTGCTTGAAGGCATCTCTGTTACTGGCAGTCCCTAAAGCTACATGATAATAGCACCCACTCTGGGTCAAATAATTGCATATTGTTATGCTACATGTTAATAGCACATGCATGAATACATCTAAATTGAGAGCCAATTCACCTGGAGCATCCTTAGATCCTCCAAATGGCACTACAAGGACCAGCATGCCCTTCAAATTATGGTACCTTCCATGCCTCTCAAAACAGCATCATAAAACTGTAGCTGCTCAAGCAACTTAATAATCCTTCTCAGGTGCATGAAAGGGAGGGGTTATTCTGGACAAGAAAAATAAAAAAGGAAAAATATAAACTGTTCTATCCGTTATTGTTTATTTACACCTATCCTTTTAGTTTCTACTAAAATATTAAGTGGACCTTAATTTATACCTTACAATAACCTACTGAGAGCAAGGCAGAGTAGCACCTGTTTCCATCCTCGGGGGCGACTTTGGTGGAGGATCTGAGTATTTCTCAGGAATTTCTCAGGAAGTGTTTGCAGTTTGCACCCAGCTTCCAGCTCTTAGCCTCCTCTTTGCTACACCAGTCAGGAGCCTGCTCAGAAACCTGAATTGCCCTGGTAAGGTAGTGATATTTTAAATAAGTAATGCATGTTTTCAGCCATTAGTATTATTTTATTTTTATTTTATTATATAGAAATAAATTAGGCTTTCTCTTTTACAATATGCGTTTCCACCTCATGATGTTAATTTGAATATTCCTTCAACAGAAAAAATAGGTAGGTGCACAATTATTTTTGAGAGTCCGCATTAAGTAAGGTCTGTCTGATACGCCCAGCTTGTCCTATTACAGGGAAGAAAACCCCTGGCAGTCTCCATCGGGATGTAGCTATGTCGCCGGCAGTAGGGATCCCGTGGTCAGGATACCGATGCCGGAATCCCGGCCACTGACAATGATGCCAGCCGGAATCCCCGCTAACAGGGGCTATTCTCACTTGTGGGTGTCCATGTCACTGATAGAGTGGGAATAGAATCTGTGGCGATCGTAGCAAGCCACCGAGCCTGTTGCGCGGTAAGTGTGATGAGCGTGGTAAGCTCAGGAAGCCCGCAAGGGACTTCACTGCACTCGCCCCCCCTTTCCGGCAATCTAGCGGCCGGGATCCCAGTGTCAGTATGCTGACCGCTGGGATTCCGCCCGCCGGCATCCCAACCCCAAACCGTTTCCATCATGTGATGTACCTAGCAAGCTGCTTATCAGAGTAAACAGGTGCAACAAAAGAAGAAATTATACTGAGACCTGGGACAGCTTTTTCTTTGTTTGCAAATCACCTTCTTGAGTTGTTCTTGTTGCTTAAAGTAGAATTACAGCTACATTTTCTGAATCTAACTAAACCACGTTTTGCATTCAGTGCTACAGGTAATGGCCCTCTGCCATGTTCCCATATGTGATGGGTTTACGGCAGCCAATAATGATTGGTCAATTAGCTGAGAATGGTACAAAAGCTGACTGTGGACAAGCCAATAGGATTGCTAAATGTCAAAGTCAGACCCATGTGAAGCAGCAATTAGAGCAGAAATGACAAACAGGAAGGATTCTGGAATAAGCCAAGTCCAATACACCAGAGACATTCAGGATACAGGATAGAAACAAGCAGGATATTGGAAACCAGGAATGCTAGTGCACAATTAGCGAGTCTCATAATCTGCCACACATCTTTGCTCAGAGCATCTTTATATTGGCAGGGTTATTTGAATCTTGGTAAGCTTATAACATGCAGAGCCACATGCTTGTTCCTGTGACACGTGGCCTGTGATCAGCTTCACAAATCATGCTGGAAAAGAGGGAAGACGTTCCCAGCGGCAGCAACTTCCAGACCCGGTAAATGATTACTGGCACCAGGACTTGCAGAACCGGACAGTCATAAAAGGGTAAACAAATAAAATAAAATAATGAACCTTAGCTCTCACAAGTAAACTCCTACTTATAAGATGACAGCTGATGAGGGCTAAGATATAGTGTCCATAACAAAAAGCTTGAAGCTCCAATATCTAATCCAAGAGACTATGAAAAGTTAATTGCTACGTGAGCATTACTTGTACACGGCCCCCTCCAAGGGCGTGTACCGAAGGAATGTTACCATGAAATACTAGGAAGAAGAAGTTGAATGGAAGACTATAGTGGGGTTTCTAGGAAAGAAAACTACTAATCACTATGCCATGCTATGAATGCTGGTCACATAACGTATTTACCTATATACAGTATGCAGTGTTGGAATGACCACAGGAAAATTATGCGGATATTATATTAGCACTTTAGTCTCCATATTGTAACATTTCTCAATTATGCACAAAATGAAGTGAGAAGTTCAGAACTATTCACCTACATTGAAGCTAAGAAGTATATATAGTATATGACTGAAAACAGTATCCATCAACGACTAAATAAGGTACCGTGCTAATTATGAAAATATACATTAGAAATGTTGCTTTATTCATTGCACATGAATAAAAATGACATTGATGATGATTATCAAAATAAGATAACAACCTTCTAGCGTGTCCTGAGAAATCTGCATGTAATCTATATGTGACACCAGGGCCTTAGAGAGTGGAGTCAGGCGCTGTAAGGGGTGTGGCCTAATTGTGGAGGCACACCCCCGTAACAAAGAAAATGGGGCAATAAATTGGATGTGTGTTGCACAGGGGGGCACTGTACACATCTTAGCCAGATTCGGATCTAAATGGGGGGGGGGGGGGGGGGGTGTCAATCAGTGTGAATTATTTCCCTCCGCACATCATGCAGGCAGAATTGTCAGAAGCCTCGCTGGACCCACTGGGTTGGGGAGAGAGGCTGATGCCGCTGACAAGTAAGAAGTGCCGTGGTATGGGTGGCGAATCTCGGCCCCTCCGATAAGTTCCTGCTCTCCCCCTCTCTTTGTTCCTGCAGGCAACACACCTACACACTTGTTTCACGTGTCACTTATGCTGGGCATGTATTATTAAATTATCTGGGCAATCCGCCTGATATAGTCGGATCCCCAGGATAATTGTACATTGCTAGTGCGTGACAGATTTGAAACTGCACAGTTCTGCTGTATCTAGCTCTCCTCTGCTAGTTTACAGGTGCAGTTAGTGGTTATGCTGTATCTGGCTCCCCTCTGCTAGTTTACAGGTGCAGTTAGTGGTTATGCTGTATCTGGCTCCCCTCTGCTAGTTTACAGGTGCAGTTAGTGGTTATGCTGTATCTGGCTCCCCTCTGCTAGTTTACAGGTGCAGTTAGTGGTTATGCTCTATCTGGCTCCCCTCTGCTAGTTTACAGGTGCAGTTAGTGGTTATGCTGTATCTGGCTCCCCTCTGCTAGTTTACAGGTGCAGTTAGTGGTTATGCTCTATCTGGCTCCCCTCTGCTAGTTTACAGGTGCAGTTAGTGGTTATGCTGTATCTGGCTCCCCTCTGATAGTTTACAGGTGCAGTTAGTGGTTATGCTCTATCTGGCTCCCCTCTGCTAGTTTACAGGTGCAATTAGTGGTTATACTGTATCTGGCTCCCCTCTGCTAGTTTACAGGTGCAGTTAGTGGTTATACTGTAACTGGCTCCCCTCTGATTGTTTACAGGTGCAGTTAGTGGTTATACTGTAACTGGCTCCCCTCTGATTGTTTACAGGTGCAGTTAGTGGTTATGCTGTATCTGGCTCTCCTCTGCTAGTTTACAGGTGCAATTAGTGGTTATACTGTATCTGGCTCCCCTCTGATAGTTTACAGGTGCAGTTAGTGGTTATGCTGTATCAGGCTCTCCTCTGCTAGTTTACAGGTGCAGTTTGTGGTTATGCTGTATCTAGCTCCCCTCTGCTAGTTTACAGGTGCAGTTAGTGGTTATGCTGTATCTAGCTCCCCTCTGCTAGTTTACAGGTGCAGTTAGTGGTTATGCTGTATCTAGCTCCCCTCTGCTAGTTTACAGGTGCAGTTAGTGGTTATGCTGTATCTAGCTCCCCTCTGCTAGTTTACAGGTGCAGTTAGTGGTTATGCTGTATCTGGCTCCCCTCTGCTAATTTTGGTCTTCGCTGCAGCTCAGTGTTAGCAGCCGCCACTGCTGATGACTAAGGGCCTATTCATTATAGAGGACCAATTGATCCTCGATAATTGAGTATCCAACTCACAGCAAATTGCGGCTCCGGATACTAAAATACTTGAGAAATTCAATATTACCCCTGTACAGGGATGGCTGCTCTGCAATGCTGCCGGCTCCACGATACCTACCACTGCTGTTAATTAGTAGCAGTGGAATTTTATACTGCTGAGACCGACCCGGCAGTGTTAATGTGTATGCATGCTCACTACCAGAGGGCACGCAGGGCCAGAGATGGCGGAGGAATCCAATTAGATCGATCTTCTCAACCTGGACCTCTTTCTCATATGAAGGACAGATGGCATAGAATCCCATGGCAAATTCTGAAAACTTTGCTGAATACTGGGCAGCCATATTGGGCTCCTATTAAGGCTTGTTACTTAACATGTGGAAAGTAGTGTTTCAGCTTATGTAACAAACTCATTAGTGACCAAGAATAGGCCCTGATGTGGATAATCTCTATTTTTGTTCTCATTTGTTCTCCAGCTTCTGTATTTGCAGTCATGTTCTACACAAATAGTCCGTATCCATTCCACTCATCTAGAATAATAGCAAAAAACAAAAATTTGATTCAGTATATACAAAAAGTAAATGTGGAATGACATCCATAAAATGTTGTGTTAGTTTCTGTGATAACATGAATAACAATGTACTGTACAGGGCCATCTTAATGTATAGGCACACTGGGCAGCTGCCCTGGGCCCCACAATTCTATGGGACTTCGAGCAGGGGTGGGTGATGGTCACACAATCAGACAGATGAGGGAGCATCCTCTACCTGCCTCCCAGCCTGCAGCCAGAAAGTGAATGGCTGTCAAAATGCTGATGGCTGGAGCTATCCATAAATCAGAGTGCTGACAGCCATTCAATGTATGGAAGAATGTTGAGAGGTGGCGCGGGACCGTAGGAGGGGCTTGTTATGATTTTTGCTTGGCTTAAAATGCTGTGAAGATGACACTGTACATTTTACACTTGGAACCATCAAAATATTGTGCTTGCCCATAACTAGTAAATACATATCTCTCAACTGTCCCTATGCAAAGCAGCCGGTGATCACTGAATAGATTCCGTGCGCAAGTGCATCTTACAGTGCAGGGGGTGATGCAGGGGGTGACCCAGGGAGCACTGGGCATGCCCCAAAGCATACTTGCCTACTCTCCCGGAATGGCCAGGAGGCTCCTGAAAATCGGGTGACTCTCCCGGCCCCCCAGAAAAGCAGGCAAGTCTCCCAATTTCTGCGCCCCCCCCCCCCCCTGCCCAGCCACCCACTTAGTGAGTAAAGTGGGCAGTCGATGATGCGATTCTTGTTGAATCGCGTCATCATAGCCACGCCCCCTGCAGTATAATGCCGGTAATAGCGGCATTATACAGCGGGGGCATGGCTTAAATAATGCAACACATTGGCCACGCCCCACTCCGCTCTGCCTCTTCTCTGCCCCCTCTGCTTGTCACTACCCTTCCCCACCCCCTGCTGATCCGACCTGGCTGCTCTCTCCCGTAGAGAGCAGCCAAAAAGTCGGTAAGTATTCCAAAAAGTGACGAAAATGGGGGTCGTGACACGAGGCCCCGTCTCCTTTATCCAAGGCCCTATCCCTTTTCTGGGGGCCCAACCCTTTTTCGGGTGCGGGTAAGATGGAGAGAGAATCTCCTGTAATCGCAGGTCCGTTGGGTGGGGAAGGGGTTAAAATAACGCAAATTGCGTCATTTTAGCCCCGCCCCCTTCACGCGGACCCGCGAATCGCGACATTTTCCGGTGAGGGGGCGGGGCTTGGTGATGTCACCATCCGCCCCGCCCCCCGAAGACTCCTGCAGCGTCTCCTCTCCAGGCTTCTCCCGGAGAGGAGAAATATCATGTAGGCAAGTATGCTTCAATGGTGTTAGAGAAGCTGCAACAAAAGTTTTGCCACTTGGAGGGGTGCTGTGGAGCAGGTTGTTTCACAGAGGTGTGAGGAGCAATCTTCATCTTTCGCTTTTGCTACTCCATTGCTCAGCGTATTTGGAAATTTGCACTTAGCTGAACCTAAAATGTATGAATAGAGCTGGGGAAATGGCTGTCACCATGCTGTGTGCTTTTATTACAGTAGCACTAGATTCACAAATTCTGCTGGAGAAACAAAATATAGGGGCCGCTTTTTTAAGATCAATATCACACAGAAACAGCTGCTTCCACAGTACTGAGATCCAGGGGTGTATTTAGGGGTCCGAGCGCCCCTGGCAAAGTAAAGGACTGGTGCCCCCCCCATATTTGAAATAGGGAAGGCACATGTGCCAAAAAAAGGGGCATGGCCACTCAATAGTACCTCAAATTACACCACAGTAGTGTACTTTATTCACATTACACAGCACAGTAATGTACATTATTCATGTTATGCTACACAGTACTACCCCTTATACACATTATCATACACTAGTGCCCATATATATTAGTGAACTTCACCCTTTTTACACGGGTCCGAGCCATACTCGTATTCTCCCGTATGGCTCGGGTAACCCGAGCGCGCCCGAACGTCATCATCCCGCTGTCGGATTCTCGCGAGATTCAGATTCTATATAAGCAGCCGCGCGTCGCCGCCATTTTCACTCGTGCATTGGAAATGTTAGGGAGAGGACGTGGCTGGCGTCCTCTCCGTTTATGTTGATGTATTGCAAATATTTTGTGCTTGCTTATTACTTAATTGTGGGCACTGGGAAGCAGCTGTATATAGGAGGAGTACAGTGCAGAGTTTTGCTGACAGTGACCACCAGTAATACGTTGTCTGCCTGAAAAACACTCCATATCTGTGCTCAGTGTGCTGCATATATCTGTGCTCACACTGCTTAATTGTGGGGACTGGGGAGCAGCTGTATTATATAGCAGGAGTACAGTGCAGAGTTTTGCTGACAGTGACCACCAGTATACGTTGTCTGCCTGAAAAACACTCCATATCTGTGCTCAGTGTGCTGCTTTATTGTGGGGACTGGGGACCACCAGTATAATATTATAGAGGAGGAGTACAGTGCATAGTTTTACTGACCAGTGACCACCAGTATATAATATATAGCATTACGGTACAGTAGGCCACCGCTGTACTTACCTCTGTGTGTCATTAAGTTTACTAGTATCCATCTACATTCTATACCTGTGGTGCATTTTAGTTTTGCAGTTTGCTGACACAGTGACCACCAGTATATATAGCAGTACGGTACGGAAGGCCACTGCTGTACCTACCTCTGTGTCGTCATTAAGTATACTATCCATCTACATTCTATACCTGTGGTGCATTTTAGTTTTGCAGTTTGCTGACACAGTGACCACCAGTATACTATATATAGCAGTACGGTACGGAAGGCCACTGCTGTACCTACCTCTGTGTCGTCATTAAGTATACTATCCATCTACACTCTATACCTGTGGTGCATTTTAGTTTTGCAGTTTGCTGACACAGTGACCACCAGTATACTATATATAGCAGTACGGTACGGAAGGCCACTGCTGTACCTACCTCTGTGTCATCATTAAGTTTACTATCCATCTACATTCTATACCTGTGGTGCATTTTAGTTTTGCAGTTTGCTGACACAGTGACCACCAGTATATATAGCAGTACGGTACGGAAGGCCACTGCTGTACCTACCTCTGTGTCGTCATTAAGTATACTATCCATCTACATTCTATACCTGTGGTGCATTTTAGTTTTGCAGTTTGCTGACACAGTGACCACCAGTATACTATATATAGCAGTACGGTACGGAAGGCCACTGCTGTACCTACCTCTGTGTCGTCATTAAGTATACTATCCATCTACACTCTATACCTGTGGTGCATTTTAGTTTTGCAGTTTGCTGACACAGTGACCACCAGTATACTATATATAGCAGTACGGTACGGAAGGCCACTGCTGTACCTACCTCTGTGTCATCATTAAGTATACTATCCATCTACATTCTATACCTGTGGTGCATTTTAGTTTTGCAGTTTGCTGACACAGTGACCACCAGTATATATAGCAGTACGGTACGGAAGGCCACTGCTGTACCTACCTCTGTGTCGTCATTAAGTATACTATCCATCTACACTCTATACCTGTGGTGCATTTTAGTTTTGCAGTTTGCTGACACAGTGACCACCAGTATACTATATATAGCAGTACGGTACGGAAGGCCACTGCTGTACCTACCTCTGTGTCGTCATTAAGTATACTATCCATCTACATTTTATACCTGTGGTGCATTTTAGTTTTGCAGTTTGCTGACACAGTGACCACCAGTATATATAGCAGTACGGTACGGAAGGCCACTGATGTACCTACCTCTGTGTCGTCAAGTATACTATCCATCCATACCTGTGGTGCATTTCAGTTTTGCACAGTTTGCTGACCACCAGTATATAATATATAGCATTACGGTACAGTAGGCCACTGCTCTACCTACCTCTGTGTCGTCAAGTATACTAGCTTAGTCACACAGCGACCTTGGTGCACCTCTTTTTTTCTTTGCATCATGTGCTGTTTGGGGACTATTTTTTTGAAGTGCCATCCTGCCTGACACTGCAGTGCCACTCCTAGATGGGCCAGGTGTTTGTGTCGGCCACTTGTGTTGCTTATCTTAGTCACACAGGGACCTTGGTGCGCCTCTTTTTTTCTTTGCATCATGTGCTGTTTGGGGACAATTTTTTTGAAGTGCCATCCTGTCTGACACTGCAGTGCCACTCCTAGATGAGCCAGGTGTTTGTGTCGGCCACTTGTGTCGCTTATCTTAGTCACACAGCGACCTTGGTGCGCCTCTTTTTTTCTTTGCATCATGTGCTGTTTGGGGACTATTTTTTTGAAGTGCCATCCTGCCTGACACTGCAGTGCCACTCCTAGATGGGCCAGGTATTTGTGTCGGCCACTTGTGTCGCTTAGCTTAGTCACACAGCGACCTTGGTGCACCTCTTTTTTTCTTTGCATCATGTGCTGTTTGGGGACAATTTTTTTGAAGTGCCATCCTGCCTGACACTGCAGTGCCATTCCTAGATGGGCCAGGTGTTTGTGTGGGCCACTTGTGTCGCTTATCTTAGTCACACAGCGACCTTGGTGCGCCTCTTTTTTTCTTTGCATCATGTGCTGTTTGGGGACAATTTTTTTGAAGTGCCATCCTGTCTGACACTGCAGTGCCACTCCTAGATGGGCCAGGTGTTCGTGTCGGCCACTTGTGTCGCTTAGCTTAGTCACACAGCGACCTTGGTGCGCCTCTTTTTTTCTTTGCATCATGTGCTGTTTGGGGACTATTTTTTTGAAGTGCCATCCTGCCTGACACTGCAGTGCCACTCCTAGATGGGCCAGGTGTTTGTGTCGGCCACTTGTGTCGCTTAGCTTAGCCATCCAGCGACCTCGGTGCAAATTTTAGGACTAAAAATAATATTGTGAGGTGTGAGGTGTTCAGAATAGACTGGAAATGAGTGGAAATTATGGTTATTGTGGTTAATAATACTATGGGATCAAAATGACCCCCAAATTCTATGATTTAAGCTGTTTTTTAGGGTTTTTTGAAAAAAAAACACCCGAATCCAAAACACACCCGAATCCGACAAAAATTTTTCGGTGAGGTTTTGCCAAAACGCGTCCGAATCCAAAACACGGCCGCGGAACCGAATCCAAAACCAAAACACAAAACCCGAAAAATGTTCGGTGCACATCACTAATATATATATATATATATATATATATGGGAAGGCGTGCATGCTCCTGGGAAAGTGGGCATGGCCTCACAATTTTATATTATGACATCAAACTATAAATATCTAATCACAACCCCTACACATGCACACACACAATTAGCAGCCTTACACACAATGGCCCTCATTCCGAGTTGTTCGCTCACTAGCTGTTTTTAGCAGCAGTGCAAACGCTAAGCCGCCACCCTCTGGGAGTGTATCTTAGCTTAGCAGAAGTGCGAACGAAAGGATCACAGCATTGCTACAAAAAAGGTTGTGCAGTTTCAGAGTAGCTCGAGACTTACTCCTAGCTAGTGATCACTTCAGACTGTTTAGTTCCTGTTTTGACGTCACAAACACGCCCTGCGTTCGGCCAGTCACTCTTTCGTTTTTATCTGGCACGCCTGCGTTTTTCAGCACACTCCCTGAAAACGCTCAGTTGCCACCCAGAAACACCCACTTCCTGTCAATCACTCACCGATCAGCAGTGCGACTGAAAAGCGTTGCTAGACCTTGTGTGAAACTACGACGGCTTTTGTGAAAGTACGACGCGCGTGTGCAGTGCGCACCATACGCATGCGCAGAAATGCAGATTTTTTGCCTGATCAACGGCAGCTAGCGATCAACTCGGAATGACCCCCAATACCCACAGTAGTTCTCCTTACACATAATGTCCCCAGTATAGTGTCAGATGCACATAATGTCCCCCAGTATAGTGCCAGTTACACATAATGACCCCAGTAGTGCAGTGCCAGATACACATAATGCCTCTGAGTATAGGGGGTCATTCCGAGTTGATCCCTCGCTAGCTAGTTTTAGCAGCCATGCAAACGCTATGCCGCCGCCCACTGGGGAGTGTATTTTAGCTTAGCAGAAGTACGAACGCATGTGCAGGTGAGATCTGCAAAAACAGTTTGTGCAGTTTCAGAGTAGCTCTGAACCTACTCAGCGCTTGCGATCACTTCAGCCTATTCGTGTCCGGATTTGACGTCATACACCCGCTCAACAAATGCCCAGCCACACCTGCGTTTTTTCAGACCTGCGTTTTTGCAAACACTTCCTGAAAACGGTCAGTTGACACCCAGAAACGCCCCCTTCCTGTCAATCTACTTGTGGGCGTCAGTGCGACTGAAAACTTCGCTAGAACCTGTGCAAAACAACGAATGCCTTTGTACCCATATGTCATGCGTGCGCATTGCGGTGCATACGCATGCACAGAAATGCAATTTTTTTTGCCTGATCGCTGCACTGCAAACAACGGCAGCTAGCGATTAACTCGGAATGACCCCCATAGTGCCAGATACACATATGCCCCCACAGTGCCAGATAAACATATGCCCCCTCAGTGCCAGACACTCAAATCCCCCCACAGTGCCAGATACACGCATGCCCCCACAGTGCCAGATACACGTATGTTCCCACAGTGTCAGATACACGTATGCCCCCACAGTGCCAGATACACATATGTCCCCACAGTGCCAGATACACGTATGTCCCCACAGTGCCAGACACACATATGCCCCCATGTTGATTTTACTTTTAAAGGCAGCACTTTTAGGTAGATTCACATTTAGAGGTGGCAGCTATCCCCACACCCCGTGTAGTTACTCAACAGCAGGGATTCCCAATAATGATCAAAGAATGCAGCAGCAGCCACTGTAATTGGCGCCGGGGTCCAGCACCGCACCACAATACAGACAAGAATCTCTACATAAACTACACCTCCCAGCAGCCAATGCTGCATGCTGTGATAATTACTGGGCATCCTGCTGGTGAGGAACTACACAGGGGTGGGGAGATAGCTGCTGCCTCTAAAAGTGAATCTACCTACTGCCCGCAGGTGGCACCTCTGGATGGCGCCCCTCCTCGGCTGGCGCCCCTGGCGAGTGCCATCCTGGCCAATAGGAAGATACACCCCTGCTGAGATCCATGGGTGTAGAAAGAACTTTGCGGGCCCCATAGCAACATTTTGAAGGGGCCCCTGGTTCAATGCTTCTAGAGAGACACCTGCGCAGCAGTTGTTAATGTTAGGCCCCATAGAAGTCCGTTTCCTACCTTGATTGCTCCGGGAAATAGTCCTACCTCCTTGGCCGACGCCATCTTCCCAGTGATATTTGAGAAATGGAGCATGTGTACAAGAGAGTAAAGTCTTTGCTCTCAATGTGCAGCGCCATCTTCACGAAGACATCATTGGAAAGATGGCGCCGGCTGTGGTGAAGCGACCCGCTATCCTGGACAGTGTTTTTGTTTTATCTCAGGAATATAATTTCTTCTTATGAAATTATGGTATACGACATCAAAAATGCCAGAAACGATAAATAGACCCCCTCATAGTGATAAGATGTAGGATGAGGCGAATATTCTGAAGAATGGTTGCAAAAATGCTACTCTCTATAATGCATTATTTAAATCTGCAGTGTTAATGCATAAGTTCTCATTATGTGAGCATATAAGTGGACAGACATTCCAGAGAGTGGTGGACAATTAATATAGTGGGATTGATTGATTGATTGATTGATTGATTGATTGATTGAAATAGTATGAGATGTACGGTACATGACCTGATTGACTGATTTGTGCAATCGGCAATACAAACATATATTGCTAATTGCTATGAAGCCATAGATGTTGAATGTTTCAAATTCATCAAGCTTTAAACGGATGAGGTGGAAACCATAGTGTGCAAAGCTCAACACGTGTATTATATTTTACATAAGAGCTATTAATATTCTGCTGTAATAAAGATACTTTGTGTATTTTAAATCCGACCTCTCCATGACAAATGTGTAGTGCAGAAGGCTTTCATGAAGGTACACAGTCTGCTCAGCTGTGGCAATAACTATTATTTCTCCGTCTAGTTGTATTATAATTGTACTTATTTATTCTGGGCGAAACTAAACAAGCTGATTTGCTCTTTGCTGACCACATGCTTTAAATGCACACATTACAAAGGAACGTCTGGATGTATTTTAGCCACATACTGAGAAGTGGTAATAAATACAGAAATAATAAAATGGAGATTTTACATTCAAATTATGTAGATAGACGCCAGAGGAATGCTTCACTGCTTTGCTAGAGCAGCCCCCAGTGGTTACAAAATATAGGCCCTCATTCCGAGTTGTTCGCTTGTTGCAGAGTTTCGCTATATTGCGATTAGTCGCTTACTACGCATGCGCAAGGTTCGCAGAGCGCATGCGTTTAGTTATTTTACTCAAAAGTTAGGTATTTTACTCACGGCATTACGAGGATTTTTCATCGTTCTGGTGATCGTACTGTGATTGACAGGAAGTGGGTGTTTCTGGGCAGAAACTGCCCGTTTTATGGGAGTGTGCGAAAAAACGCTGGCGTTTCTGGGAAAAACGCGGGAGTGTCTGAAGAAACGGGGGAGTGTCTGGGCGAACGCCGGGTGTGTTTGTGACGTCAAACCAGGAACGAAACTGACTGAACTGATCGCAATGGCAGAGTAAGTCTGGAGCTACTCAGAAACTGCTAAGAATTTTCTATTCGCAAATCTGCTAATCTTTCGTTCGCAATTCTGCTATGCTAAGATACACTCCCAGAGGGCGGCGGCTTAGTGTGTGCAATGCTGCTAAAAGCAGCTAGCGAGCGAACAACTCGGAATGAGGGCCCTAGTGCAAAATAACCTAATACTGAAAGAATAGGCCATTAAGAAATATTTTTTATTTTCAATGGCACTTTCCAAGAAAGGTGAGGTAATGTCTCCAGAGACCTGGGATCTAATTGAACCACCACTCTTGCCACATTTGTATTTGAAATATGAAACTATACACACACAACATACTGTATCTCCCAATATTTTTTAACCATGGGGTCCATTTACTAAGCCTTGGACGGAGATAAAGTGGACGGAGATAAAGTACCAGCCAATCAGCTCCTAACTGACATTTTTCAAACCCAGGCTGTGACATGGCAGTTAGGAACCGATTGGCTGGGACTTTATCTCAGTTGACTTTATCTCCATCCAAGGCTTAGTAAATAGACTCCTATGTGCTGAAAGGTGGGTATAGACATGATACCTGGGCACACTACGCATTATGATGTCCGGGTATCTCTAGGAGCCCGTGGGGGCAGGGAATACATAACACCAATGCCATGAACATGCTCCACCAGAGTGGCCACGCCACCACAGCACTGCATCCCACCTGTTTTAACACCCCTGCATTGCTGCATACTCCACTGGCATTCTCAGGGTGCCCGTTCACCACCGCTCCTCTCCAACAGAACCATTAGTCAGAACTGTTGTGGTAGTTGAACAGACACCTAAAATCAGGACAGTCTGCCCCACCAGACTGAGACCGTATAGAAGTATGACCGGGTAAAGTTATACAAATGACTAATAAAGTATGACATTTCTTTCTATTATAGCTATACTAATGTTCAACACTGTTTGACTGTATAGTGTTTATAAATGCATTTAAAAAGTTACAATAATTAATGTTAAAAATGATCCGGGGACCGGGGTACTATACATGGGCCTGGGTCCATGGTGTCAATGCTCATGATTTTATGTACATGTATTTCTGCATTGCTTTTTTTATTGTTCTTTTTTTCTATGCAGCCACTATCCAGTTAAAACATGGAAGAGTGTCAGCAAATCTTCAGCAGCACAGTGTTTTAGTCCATTGAAAATTAAGCCGGGTACACACTATACAATTATGTGACCAATCCGCTGATAAATGATTGGCCTGATAACATTATAGTGTATTTGCAGCGTTATAGCTTCAAATGCTTCTGGAACGGTGAGACCAGGAAGTTGGGCTCTAATGTGCAGAACACGCTATCTCGTTCCCGACCTCCCGACCCCAATGAAGACATCTATAGCAAACACACACTGAGCTAAAAATTGGTCAGTGTGTACGAGTGCACACCGATCCGATAATATCTCTGTCGGATCAGGGCATTTACCGGATGTGCAGGTTTTATCTGGAGGTGTGTACCTGTATAAATATGTGATGCCATAGGGCAAGGGTTTTAAACTCCAGTCTTAACATACCCCAAATAGGTAATGTTTTCAGGATTTACTTAATCATGCACAGAAAAGTCAATCTATATTGGTTGGTCAGTAATTATCCAACTTGTTTCCACAAACAGAAATCCTGAAAACATGTCCTGCTAGCGGCACTTTGGAATTGGAGTTAAAAAAAACTCTATTAGGGTAACACAAATCCTAAATATCTTACAGACCAAAGTCCTATTTTTATTGGAAGAGAGCGCTCTGCACTTACATCACAGCCGGACCTCCTACAGAGCCAGTCGAAATGTGCTACTGCTCATGCGTGCCCTGTTTGCGCATCTTTCATCTCTGTCCTCCATCATAGAAGGACGTGCCCCAGAGAATCTCTCCTGTTCAGAGAGTGTACTACAGTACTCTGCAAGTTCACTGTGCCACCACTGATATGTATACATATAACGCCCATACTTCACGGCCAACATTGGTGTTATACATTACAGCACTAGCTGTACATTATATAGTAGTCTCGAGTATCTGCATAGTACTGTATATCTGTAAAAAAGGTCACTAACCTGAATCTTAACTTCTAATTAGGTTAATGGGAATAGGTTGAGCCTACACTCTATCTGAGGAATCTTCACTCCTCAATCAGTTTAGACATACCCTCAATGCACAGGGCAAATTGCCTTAGGCATTCCATCCATGAGGGGTCATTCCGAGTTGATCGTAGCTGTGCTAAATTTAGCACAGCTACGTTCAGGCACTCAGACATGCGGGGGGACGCCCAGCACACGGCTAGTCCGCCCCGCATGTCAGTGCCTGCCCCCCCCCCCCCCACAGAAATGCAAAAGCATCGCACAACGGCGATGCTTTTGCATCTCAGGAGTTACTCCCGGCCAGCGCAGCTCCAGCGGCTTGCCGGGAGAACCTCTTTGCTGCCCCGGGTCGCAGCGGCTGCGTGTGATGTCTAGTGATCATCACTAGTGATGTCACACAGCCGCCACGGCCCGCCTCCCCCAACAGTCCGGCCACGCCTGCGTTGGCTGGACCGCGCCGCCGTCCAGCCCCCTCCCGCCCAGCGACCGCCTCTGCATCAGAGGCGATCGCTAGGCAACGACAGCCTTCGGCCATCTGGCATGCGCCGGCGCACTGTGGCGCCGGTGCATGCGCAGTACCGACCCGATCGCTGTGCTGCAGCAAGCGATCGGGTCGGAATGACCCCCCATGTACCAAAGGTTCACTCCCGCTTCCACTCTCAGGATATTATTATTATTATTATTATTATTATTATGAGCCTGTAATACCCTGCGCTATCACTTCTGCTGATGCCTCCTACCGACATGTGGGAGCCAAAGAGGGTTGTAGTTGCAACAAAAGGAGACAAAATGCAGAACAACGGTGACAGTGACATTATTGTAATCTCCTGTGATCTTTGGCGAGCAGTTACAAACCAACAAGAGAGTATATCTACAGTAATCTACAGCCATATTCAAAAGATGTCAATGTGTATGCTTGTTCCATCAAATATCCCAGTTTTAGTGAAAGAAAACTGCAGTGTGACTTGTAGTGCTACAATAAATGCAGTTAAATAGGAATTAGTGTTATCTGTAATATATAGGACAATGAAAGACTATTCCATGTTTATTTGTATTTTATGCTAATTCACTTTACCTTGTTCAAAGTAATTTTGAAAACCATGTGCCCCACCTTACAATTACTTACTGACCTTAGTAATAGACACTACTTTATTATGTCACAATGTTTGATTACTGTCTGCTCCTTGCGGGAGAAGTCCTTACCTCTCTGCTATGGTGTGAAGAGGGGAAGTAACAAGAGTGCTACTGATGAGAGGCACTGGGACACACTAACAGAAGGTAATCCATTTGCCACAACATCATGAACAAATAAATGTACATATTAATTGGTGTAAAACATGTCCGTGAAATAGTAGTGCGCCTATATATGAAGAAGTGGAAATTCTGAAGAGGTACACAGTAAAAAGGATAAATGACACATCAGGCATTTTTCTTCCCACCACTTTAGAAGCACCGCTTTTACTAAATAAAACTAAAAGTCTTTCTAATAACAGTACTTCTTGGTTTACCCTCATTTATGGGATAATTGTGATAGTATTGCATATGGTACTTTGTATGTGTTTGATGCCTAGGCACTAATTGTGCACAAATGTACCCAGAAATGTTGTTCTTTGCTAAAATGCAGGTGAAATGGCACAAAATGTGACATTAAGGGGCATATTCAAGAAGCTTAGCGTTGGGTTAAGGGCAAGGAGCTATTGAATTATGGGCCCAATTCAGCATGGGTGATACATCTACAACCCATTACACTGACATGCAGGGGGTACGCCCAGCACAGGGCGTCTGCCCCGCATGCCAGATCAGCACAGGGCGTCTGCCCCGCATGCCAGATCCTGGCCCCCCACCCCCCCGCAAATATATGAGCACGTGCGATGCTCTCACATGTTTAGGGTTGCCCTCTGCCTATGCAGCCTAGCTGCTAAGGCAGATGGCGACCTGCCATCTTTTGGGTCAAAGCGGCTATGTGTGGTGTCATGCAGTTGCCGCGGCCCGCCCCGCAATTGCTCTGGACATGCCTGTATTGTCTGGACTGTGCCCTCCCAACGCCGCCCACAAAAAGCCGACACGACGCCCCATCCCGTCTCGTTAATGCCTCTGCCTGTCAATCAGGCAGAGGTGTTCGTACATGTGAGATGCCATTGCATCTCACCGTGTGCGTATGAGCAGTGAAACTTCTGTGTGTGCACACTCTGTAGCAGGATTCAGTATGCGAACGCTGCCATAGTAACATCCATGCTGAATTGGTCCCAATATCCCATAGGAAGCGGTGAAGCATAGATTCTGGGTTACGTTCCCAGAGCTATGCAGTTCTACCTGTGATAAGACCCGATGAGGAACTTAATGCAGATTTATGTTTCCACCCTCCTGAGGTACAAGCACAAATCAGCATTAAGTGCACCATCAGGGCAGTAATTGAATAGTTCAAGGCACTTAACCCAGCTGCTAAAGGCCGCAGTAAATCCAATGGCTAACTGGATATGCCCCTTAAAAGACAGGTATTATTATTATGATTATCATTATTGTTTATTTATATGGCGCCACAAGGGGTTTGCAGCGCCTAACAAAGTACATAAATAAATGAGCAAAACAAGAAAACAGTCACTTACAGACAATGTAGGACAGGTGCATGGCATATAAACATTGCTGCATCAGGGGAAAGGACACTGAAATGATCATTGGGGTGGCAGAAACCGAGGGTTAGGTGCCATTGTAGGAGTATGAAGTAGTAAATAGTCTAAGAGAGGGTACAACACATGAGGGGAGAGGCCCTGATTGTTAGAGCTTAGTCCAGGGACGTGCGGTGAGCTAAATAGCTCAGGAGGCACTGGCTAGCACCAGAGCCAGATTTACACGCAATGTGTGAACCAAAGGGTACATCTGGGCATTATACACAGGTGCAGCAGTATAAACTCCTGGAAATTTGGTGAGTTTTGATCAGAGATGTGTGGAAAAGTTAGCTAGGTGAGGCACTGCCTCACCTGCCATAGACTTTTCACTCCAGAGTTTTGGCTATAAAAATTATTAGGATAATGCAAAGAAGACATTTCAAACATATTCTTTGTATTTTTCATATACTTTATACAGTCAAAACTCTGCCACAAACGTTAGTATGACAGGAAAGGCTCTGCCTCACCTGCCTCACCCCACCGCATGTCACTGGAGCTTACACAGATGGGGTAGATATGAGTCAGCTCAGTGCTGGTGCAAAAGTGTAGTGTTTTTGTCTTTGCTTTCTATGGAATACCCAATACCTCTTATCACCCGGTGCAAACCTCTGCCACTTTACAAATGCCGCCATTTTGTTGCATAACCCTAATGTAAGTGTGACCTGTATGTTCAGTTTCTCTCATTTAACTGAGATAGGCTCTCAAATGTAAAAAGTGGCGAGGGTGTATTGTCACATTTTATCATAACTGACCTGCACGGGGTCCTGTTACTATGGGGCCTAGCAATGTGAACCCCTTCACATTGCCAGACTTTAATGTAGATGTACGGGTTCTGCACATAATTTGAAAAGCTGCCTGCTCTGCAATTTTGAGCATGGCAAGGTTAGAACAGCATTGTTAGGCCTGGTGGTGCACTGTTCAGTCCCTGAATGGTCATATATTGTTTTAAACATTTGTCTGCACAGATGCTGCAAACTATGCATTGTCAGACCACAAAGCACATCCATTCCTCTGCAAAAACATTTTTTATTTTGCTTAATTATTGTTTTTTTAGTATTTGTCAATTAAATGAGTCTTGTTTGTAGAAGATCCCTCAAATAAAACTATACTGTAAGTCATTGAATACTATGCACCTACAGATGACTCTGATATATATTTAAGTTGATGTCGCAGTTGTAAAAAATTTTTTTCCCTACAATTTGATTAAGAACTAACGACTTACTTAAGCTAGTATTAGTAGTATATATTGAAATAAATCCCTATAATACACTTCTTGATCTGTCTATTCCAGGATTGTCAAACACTCAATCAGATAAGAGCTACAGTATTAGAATATCAACGAGATGAGTAGTGGGAAGGAAGAAAAAAAGGAATCGTTATCAAAAATACAGTGATGATAATTGAAAACACAAGAGTGAAAAAAGATGTATGCACCTAGAGTACAGACAAACACAAGTATGTTTAGAATGGACCTATTTATGATTTATATACTAAGGCAATAAAGATAAAATGGGTGGGGTAGGGGATCCCAACAGTCAGGATGCCGGTGATCAAAATACCAACAGCAACATACTGTAACGACTGTTTAGATCCCAACACATTTTGGTAAGTACTGTAACCCGTACCCTCCCCCTAACCCACTCCTTCCACAGCCTAACGCTAACCATCCCTTCCCGCAGCCTAAACCTCCCTTCCCGCAGCCTAACCCTCCCTTCCCGCAGCCTAATCCTAACCTCCTCCTCCTCCTGCAGCCTTACCCTAATACTTACCGGCGGAATGTGTCGGGATTGGGACTGTTGGCATGCCTCTGTCGGTATCGTGACTGTTGGCATCCTGACTGGCAAGATGCGGTCTACATCCTGATATAATAAAGTGTAACCTGTATCACTCACAGCAAATGTAAATAAATGTAATCTAATTCTGATAATTCAGCATATCAATAAGGGAAGTTCCTGTTATAGTAAAAGTATATCTCTCTGGATGGAACACCTTCATAATAGACTTGCCTACTGTAGTGGAACATCCAGGAAAACTCCTGAATCTTGGTTAGTGATCTTGATTGTCCAGAAAAGTATTCAAGTCTTCCAGAGCTGAATTCATTAGCCATGTGCTTCCCATTTCACGAGTCAAGTGGCAGTACAGGTGGCCGATGGAGCGATTTAGTATGACCCACAGCCCACCCTTTGCATTGCCAATAATCTCTTCATTGTATAGCAAGGAATGGGGCCAAAATTAAGCAATTATTCCATCATGCCCCCTCCCTATGCCGAACTATACTACCCACTGTGCTGACCTAGTTGTCCCATCCTGGAGGGGATAGCCAGAAGGTTGACAAGTATGCTGGATAAGGTAACCCTTACATTTATATCCAACACTGTGCTTCAGCTCAATTTCTGATAACTAAAAAATTATTACCTTATTCAGAGCAGCAGCATTGTGACTTCCTTTGTTGATATGCAGAAACTATCAGTGTGGCATAACTATATGTTTCTGTGAATTAATGCAACTTTTCCTGCTTACACTGTGTACTTTCTATGTGGCCTGTTATATGAACATTAGCATACGACATTCATCTTCAGAAATATAAAACTCTGATCCTGCACTGCTTAGCTCCCAAAACTCACATTTTCAGATCATTTTTTTTTTAAAAAAGGTGTAATTCCTAAGTTGTCTCAAGTTCTGCCTACAGTATGTTGTAGGGCTGTAATGCAGCTTGTGTTCAAAAGTGCCAGTCCAAAACATCACTATTGAGAGCTGATTGGCTCCTGATAATTAGGTTCCCATTTGCCTCAAAATGTGGCAGTAGATACTAAAGTACCACAGCACTTCAGTTATTGCTCCAGTTGCAGGAGAGATGCTCTGCGAAGCAGAGGTCTCTCGATTCCTATCACCTATACTTTCACCACTAATTACAAGCGGTTGAGGTTTACACTGCAGGGCAGTATAGGTGTGTATGGATGACCTGAGTTCAGGGGCGGATTGGCCATAGGGCTCACCGAGAAGATTCTTGGTAGGCCACCGTGTCTGTGGGGCCTGTTTTGTGGGTTATGTGTCCCCACACCCCACATGACAGGCAGGCCCCAGCATTACACTGCATTGTACCCATTCATTCTGTTATTTCATTTCTGCAGTACAGCAACTCTGCCATCCAGTGATGGTACCATTGCTGTACGGTATGTTATACCTCTTGTGCTGCCCATGTCGGGCCACTTCTACAAAATTTTACAGGGCCACTTATAGTTATCAATCTGCCCCTGGTCTCAGATACAACTGCAGCAAGAGAGATGCAAGGAAGGCTGCAATTGCGCACCATCAGGCCCTCATAGGAAAAATCCCACCCCCCTCAACAGACCCCACCCCCGCATCAGACTGCACCCACATTGGGGCTGCTTCCATAAATTTCTCAGGCTGGTTTTCCATCCCAATCCGGCCCTACCTGAGTTCATGTATGCACACAAACAGGGCTGCTAGAGGTAGAAGGATCTAACAGGATCCCTCTTCATACTCCAGAACTCCTTTAAGTAGGACGTGAATGAGCCGCTGAGAAGGAAGGAGGGAGCCTCTGGGAACTAACGCCATCTTAATATGGCGTCAGTTCCTGTCAGTTCTATTTCTAGAGTTTGTTGGATATGGAAGGTCACATCTGGAACCTAATAATGAATTAGTCTGTTACTTAAAACATTCAGAATCTTGTTGAGCTTGATGAAAAGGCCCCTATAACTGTCCAGAAACTAATAATAATAATAATAATAATAATAATAATATTAGTTACATCGCACTTTGCTCCCAATAGGACATAAAGTACTTTACATTAGTTTTACAACACATAGGCCCTCATTCCGAGTTGTTCGCTCGGTATTTTTCATCGCATCGCAATGAAAATCCGCTTAGTACGCATGCGCAATGTTCGCACTGCGACTGCGCCAAGTAACTTTGCTATGTAGAAAGTAATTTTACTCACGGCTTTTTCATCGCTCCGGCGATCGTAATGTGATTGACAGGAAATGGGTGTTACTGGGCGGAAACACGGCGTTTCAGGGGCGTGTGGCTGAAAACGCTACCGTTTCCGGAAAAAACGCAGGAGTGGCCGGAGAAACGGTGGGAGTGCCTGGGCGAACGCTGGGTGTGTTTGTGACGTCAAACAGGAACGACAAGCACTGAACTGATCGCACAGGCAGAGTAAGTCTGAAGCTACTCTGAAACTGCTAAGTAGTTAGTAATCGCAATATTGCGAATACATCGGTCGCAATTTTAAGAAGCTAAGATTCACTCCCAGTAGGCGGCGGCTTAGCGTGTGTAACTCTGCTAAATTCGCCTTGCGACCGATCAACTCGGAATGAGGGCCATAATACGAAACAAGTTTAACAAGGGACATTAGTGAAATGCTTAGTGAAATGCTTAGGCAAACAGGAAAGTGTCTCGCACTGTGAGGGGCAGTGAGTTCCACTGAGTCGGAGCCACAAAACTGAAAACTCGACCCCAGATGAGTTCAGAGATATTATATGTACTACTAATAGTCCACAGAGTCTACAGATAATAGTCGCAATAGTCTACAGATCGCAGTAATTGAGCGGAACAATAAGGAATCAAAAGCTGCTTCAGATATCTTGGGCCCTGGTCATGTAATGCTTTGAAAGTCAGTAAACCTATCTTGCATTGCTTTTGTCTGAAAGCTCCAGTATGTTCACAAATTATTGGGCCTAATTCAGATCTGTTCGCTCACCAGCTATTTTTTGCAGCGCTGCGAACAGATAGACGCCGCCTGTAGGGGAGTGTATTGTAGCTTTCTGAGTGGGTCTGACCTTACTCAGCTGCTGCAATCACTTCAGCCTATTCAAGCCCGGAATTGACGTCAGACACCCGCCCGCAAACACTTTGACACGCCTGCGTTTTTCCAACCACTCCCAGAAAACGGTCAGTTACCACCCACAAACGCCCTGTTCCTGTCAATCTTCTTGCAAACGGCTGTGTGAATGGTTTCTTCGCTAGAACCAGTGCACAACAACGATCCGCTTTGTAACCGTATGGCGCACCTGTGCATTGCCTTATCACTGCGCAGCGAAAAATGCTAGCGAGCGAACAAATCTGATTTAGGCCCGTTGTACGGCTTTTGTGTCTGCAATCTCCAGTATTGGATATGCTTAGAAATTCTAGTACTGTTTGTGTCAGAAAGCTTCTGTAATGCATATGTCTAGAATTACTAGTACTGCCTACATTATTTTGAACCCCTGCCTGTATTTTAAAGCTCCAGTACTACCTATGTCTATAAATTCTAGTATTGCTTGTGAATGAAACCTCTAGCAGACTGTGAAAGCTCCAGTACTGCATGTTTCTAGTACTTGATATTTCTAGAAATTCTAGGAATGCCTGTATGCAAAAGTTCCAATAGTATTGCATGTAGTATGACACAACAGTCAAGTAAAGCTAGGTACCATAATTGAGCTGATAAGCCAATACTTGGCTGTTCGGTCTAATTCTTGCACAGTGTGTTCAGAGCAATTAAGGCTGACAGTTGTTCACAAATGATGACATCTGGAGTGCTGAACGATGAACCTTAAATGCAGTGTGTGCATGATCAGCCCAACAAAGTGCATTTAAAAATGGCTCCTTGTGTAGTGTGTACACAGGAAATCAAATGTCCATAGGATCGTTTCAACTGCCAGACAAAAAAAAATGTGGATTGTTCCTCATGTCTGTCTGAAGTGTACCTAGTGTGATACTACAGCACAGATACAATCTAACAGATTGCTGCATACACGATAAATTAATATGGCCCATACACTGTCCATGGTGCTGAATAGAATGCAACATTAACCTGGACAGTTTGTAAAGCAGTAGAGGGTAATGAAGTAGAAAATGGCGGTAAGGCAATTCATCTATGTCATGTCTTATTATAAGCAAATTAGTCATTGCAAAGAATCTGTTGAAAGGTCACAACTTCTGCTCTTTTTTAAAGCACCCAATGGGTAGAAGGTGCTGGTGGATAAACTGACTGTACCAAGCTTATAATCAGAGCCAACAAAGCTACATAAAATTGTTAAACATTTTTAAAGTAACACACAGGAGCTGCTTTGTTTCCCCTGACAATGGAAGAATGATGGTTTCTGTTGCTTAATATTCCCACCTTAATTGGGGGCAGATGTATTAAGCCTGGAGAAGTGATAAAGCAGTGATAAGTGCAAGGTAATAACGCACCAGCCAATCAGCTCCAATATGTAAATTGACAGTTAGGAGCTGATTGTCTGCTGTGTTATCACCTTCCACTTAACACTGCTTTATCACTTCTCCAGGCTTAATTCATTAAGTGTATACTATATGGAAACATGTAAAATCTGTGTAGAAATAATAAAGATTATAATGAAACAAGTTGCTTGAAATAAAGGGGTTTTTCCATACGACAATGCTCTAATATCCCTTCTGTTGGCCAGTGATCAGAGCACCTGATATATAATTATCTCCAGGAATGATTGAGCAACTGCCACTGTTTGTATGTATGAGAAGGCATTGAATGGGAGCAGCATTTGGAAGGCATGCTATTCCTTGTAGTGCTAATGGGAGATCCTGGAGGTGGTTCCCAGGTAAGTAAGCCCTCTGTCTGGATGCGTTTTTGTATGACCCTTTATCATGAGGCCTTACTGTAGACAAATCACATGGCCCTATGTGGGCACTGCCATTATGTAGTGTTAGGACTGCTGATATTGGAGAAGCCTTGACGCGGCCAGCAGCTAAACATGTCTTTGCAAATGCATGTGACCAATTTCTCTGAAATTCTATTACCAGATAGTTTCAGGTATTGTCACAGGTAATTTTTTAGTGTGCTGGGGGATGCCAGGGCAGGAAAAAGCACAATCTCTCTCTGTCTGCTGTTTGTTTGTGACCCCTACCCCTTTCTAGCACCTAATATATAATTATCTCCAGGAATGATTGAGCAACTGCCACTGTTTGTCTGTATGTATGAGAAGGCATTGAATGGGAGCAGCATTTGGAAGGCATGCTGTTCCTTGTAGTGCTAAAGGGAGATGCTGGGGGTGGCTCCCAGGTAAGTAAGCCATCTGTCTGGATGCGTTTTAGTATGAGCCTTTATCATGAGGCCTTACTGTAGACAAATCACATGGCCCTATGTGGGCACTGCCATTATGTAGTGTTAGGACTGCTGATATTGGAGAAGCCTTGACGCGGCCAGCAGCTAAACATGTCTTTGCAAATGCATGTGACCAATTTCTCTGAAATTCCATTACCAGATAGGTTCAGGTATTGTCACAGGTAATTTTTAGTGTGCTAAGGGGATACCAGGGTGGGAAAAAGCACCCCTCCCTCTTTGTCTGCTGTTTGTTTGTGACCCCTCCCCCTTTCTAGCATCTGATATATAATTATCTCCAGGAATGATTGAGCAACTGCCACTGTTTGTGCAAAATATAATATGCATCTATATAAATTTTCAAATGGAAATTATTGTTAGATTATTGCATTGTACAATGAATATACTCCCTAGGCCTTACTATTTACTATACCATGTCTTGCCACCTCCATAGATGGAGAAATCATATGTGCTACCCTTGATGTCAATTATAAGACATCATTGCTTTACACCTTTGTGTGCAGCTAATAAAGAAATAGAAATACCTGAAGTGTAGCATCATGTGTATGCTCTTAGTGGTTGGTTGGATAAATAAACATAATTAAATATCAAGGTTTATATAGTCTTCCTGTACCCGTTAGATAAAGCTTTACATCCCTACTCAGGGCTGTAGGAAGACCCTAATTATTTTATTCTCACATTTTCAATCTGTTGCGTACTAACCCCTGGTCACATCTTAATGCCTCCCTTGTAACAAGCAGTCATTCACAAAAATCCACAAGTGTGCTCATTCTGATGAAATGAAGAGATCTTGGGTGGGAACATCACACCTGGCGACTAGATCAGTTTTGATTGGGGATGGGTATTGTTTGACACAGAACTATAAACAGGAGCATGAAGACATGTCCTATACTGTCATACCTTATTTGGTTGTTCAGTGTTCATACCGAACAGTCAGATCCTTTCTTGTGTGGGCAGCCACCCTGCAGTACAAATGAAAGCTAATCCTTGTTCTTGATACATCTGTTACTGTCACTAGAAGCATATAATTCATGTATCCTCATAATATTGGTGCATGGTTGTAGGTATGTCACTGGAGAGCTGAGCTAAACCCAGGCTTGTGTCTTCTCTAATGAGGAAGAACATTCTTCATAACTTGTTTTTGAAGAAGTATATTCCCATGATACTAGCACTAAACCTGCAGCACTTGGTATGTATTGTGACAGTAATTCTATTTGCGCTCCCTACACATGACTGTAGAGGAATTATGGCAAGAAATTCCCTCCTGAAGTTGCAAAGACCCATTGGGACAAACCCGTTATATTTTCCCCACACTGGACCTGAATCTCCTACATGTGTGCAATAAGTGTCAGTCTGATTACCAATGTACACAACTGACTGCTTCACACTACAGACAAATATGTGTCATTACATGAAACCACCCCTTGTAGCAGTCACATTTTTTTTACTATTTATGTAGATGCTCCTTTAAGTAATTTAATTTAAACAATTACCTGTGACAGATTTATTCTGATTTACAGACACCATACAAATTGCTAACCTAGAAAAGACATTGACACTAGACATAAAGGAGACTGTCTTTATATGTGCACAATTCCCTGTTTCTGCTCCTACCTCCCCCTCTTTGTAGGAGGGAGTGGATATTTGTGCAGAGATCCATCTCATTTCTTTCATTCTCTTCCTTGTGCCTTACCTATTGCCACTTTCTATGTCATGATAAATGTCTGTGTGTTAACACAGTCCCATTATTTGGTTTATCTTTAAGTGGTCTGGGTATTTGCATACGTGCAGCATGGAGTGCTGTTTTATATTTGCACTGAGGTAAACATGGTTGGAATAGACTCCCACGCTGGTCCCTTTGTCTGTCACAGCGCCTGAGTACACAGATTTGCCTTCTACAAGCTCCTATCTGGGGAGTGCATAGGAATTTGAAAGCACCTCTTATAACTGGCAACAGTTATGGGACATAACCCTACTGGTTTGTATCCTCTTGTGCTTTGCAGGGCAGTATTAAAAATGTAGCTAACTTCCTGAGAATAGCAGATAAAAGATTTTTCCCCAGCAGTGTAAAGGTTAACATGAGAAAGAATGGCAAAGAGCCATCTTAGCGCATGTCAAGTAAATGAATCATTACCAGCTGGTTTGCTCTGTGTGTTGCAGACTGCATGTGATAGGCTAAACGTCTGGCAGCTACCACTGTCCCTTGAATTAATTTTACTGTCACGTGCTCTGAACAGCAAACACAGATATGATTTCTGGGAAAGGTGCAGAGAGAGGGGGATGTCATGACGTTTTTCACGTACACACTCCTCCTATTATGGCTGCAAGCTTAGCATCAATCTGGTAAAATGCTCCCTTGGATACTAAAGTCACAATAAACTATCAGCGTAGCAGAGTTGCCGCTTAGTGGTTGTTTGAAGCAGGTACACAAAGACTTTGTGTTAAAGGACAGTTTGATACAAAGCATGTTACAGTATGTTCATTTATAAAGGCAAAATTCACTCTTATGATTTACACTGAATTTATAATTATTTGACACCCCATCCTTCTTCTGTCAGTCTTAAAAGAGACTGGCATTATTACTCTGTGCTGTTGGAGGTATCTGTCCTTTTGTTCGTCGGGAGGCTTGCCACCTAGCAACAGCTGGTGGGTTAGGTGCAAGCCTCCCGACAAATCGCTGGGAAGGTATAGTGAAAGAAAACTTTCACTTACCTTCCCATAGCCTGGGGGGAGCGGGGACAGAGCCGCGGCTAGCGGCCGTGCAGGAACTTGTGCGCGTATGGCGCATGTTACGGGAGTGCACACGCACGCACGCTGGGCACGTGCGCGCGCACCCTATAAGGCACTAGGCCCCGCCCCCCAACCTTAGATTTTACCTCAGCGCTGCAGGATGGAGGACACAGTGTCTGTGTCAGCCACAGACACTCTGATAGTGTCCCCACAGCGCAGCAAAAGAGGCAGGCAGCCTTCTGAGAAGAACCTAGATAAAGCTGCTGACACAACTACTTCCTTAGATGAGGATATAATATTTAAAAGGAGAAGAATTATTAACCATGTCAGGTCAGAAGACAACAGGGACAGCTCTGAGGAGGGAGAAGTCAGTCAGAATGCTGAGACTCCTCCTCCTGCATATTCTCACATAGAGTACACAAGTAAAAAGAAACATACTGACCATGTTTCTTCTAGAGATGCCTGTTCAGGTAAAAACATCTCTTTCCCAGGTATTGCCTGTAGTTGGAATACCTCTAAGGTCCATAGCAGACCCCCCTCTCCTGCCCACAGCAGACATACATTCCCTGTCACTGATCAGCAACCTGCGCAGGACCACGCTCATAAGGGGACTAGTGTCACGCTCGGCGTAAGTTGGGGTTCCGACAACCGAGTTTTGGATGAAGGGACAGCTACCTGTGAGCAGAGTAAACGAGGTGGCTGAATGTAATTCCTCCTCATGGGGTGGAAGCCAAACTAAGTGTTAACGTTGGCCAGAGGGCGTAAAGAAAAGGAGGACTTTGTAGGAAGATGACTGTAGTTTTAATGAATAATCAGGCTGTACACTAATATTGGAGAAATAGAAGAAACTGGAAGAATTAGAGTCTATGGTTAAATGACTTGAAGAGTGAAGCTGAAGAACTCCGGTAAAGTAGAACTGAAGACTGTGGTTTGTGATTGAAAGACGAGGCTGAAGAACTTGGACTTTGAAGAAATGAAGACTGTGGTTTGTGACTAAAAAGACGAGGCTGAAGAACTTGGACTTTGAAGAAATGAAGACTGTGGTTTGTGATTGAAAGGTGAGGCTGAAGAACTTGGACTTTGAAGAAATAAAGATGTCTGCGGGAACCGCCGTTGGCACCTGGAGCTCCTATATGACCTGGGACCCCGTGAGCGCTTCCACGAGTAGCAACGCACTTAGACAGCAGGACTGCAGCAGCATTTAGGTAACCGATGGATGAGAGCAACCAGGACTAGGGAACCAGAAGTAACCTGGGAACACAGAGCTGGAGAACCTTTCACAATGAGGTAACCTGAAGCACTGGCACTCTCTCTCTGAGCCAGACCCCTTTTGTAAGGGGAGAACACGCAGGATTGGCGACACAGATTGGAACTTCTTTGGTAATACTCTGGTTTCCAACATGGCTGCCCCCAGCACAGGAGCTGTTAGCACACAGCTTTAGCCAGCTTCTGTCTCTGACACACTATACTGTGTCACCACTAGAGGACCTTACCGAAGTGATCCCCGCCGCAGTGTCCGGCTCTCCAGACCCTCGGCCCCCTGCCCTTGGCAGCCGCACATCCATCCAGGAGGACCGGCAGCCAGCAGCTCCATGCCGCCGCAGCTGCACCAACCAGTGGGACGGTAACCCATGGGAGCACCTGCCGGAGGTAAGGTTCCGGAGCTTGACAGTACCCCCCCTTTTTAGGGTGGTCTCTGAACACCCTTGTGCTTTCATCAGATTCTTGGTATGAAAGGCCCGGACTAATCTTGGAGCGTGGACGTCCTCTTCAGAAACCCAGGACCTTTCCTCCGGTCCATATCCCTTCCAATCAATAAGATATTGGAGACGACTATATCTTTTACGACAGTCAAGGATCCTATGAACTACAAATTCTTATCCTTGAGCAGCTTGCACCTTGGGAGGTCTAGGGAGCACAGCCCGAAAACGGTTAAGTATGAGAGGCTTCAGTAAGGAGATGTGAAATGCATTTGGTATCTTCAAGTACGGAGGCAACGTCACTTTGTATGCTACTGGATTCAATACTTTTTCAATAGAATATGATCCAATTAATCTGGGGGCAAAATTCTTGGAAGGGACCTTGAGTCTTAAGTTTCGAGTAGAAATCCAGACTTGATCACCCACTTTGAGACTAGGGACAGCCTTCCGTTTCTGATCTGCAAAACATTTGTATTTATTGGATGTTTTAAGGAGAGCCTCATGAACCTGTTTCCACATCTTAGTTAATTGCTGAAGGGCTAACTCTGCGGCAGGTACTTCGAGAGCTGGAAGAGATTGGAAAGCAGGAACACGTGGATGAAGTCCATAATTCACATAAAAGGGTGTGGAATGGGCAGCGGAATGGTAGAGATTATTGTGAGCAAATTCAGCAAATGGAAGATAGTCCAGCCAATCGTCCTGAGAAGAAGACATGAAGAGTCGTAGGAAAGTCTCTAAGTCTTGGTTCACTCTCTCAGTCTGGCCATCCGTTTGGGGATGGTATGCAGAGTAGAAACTTAATTCCATTCCAAGAGCTGAACTCAGTGCTCTCCAGAATTTAGCCACAAATTGAGGCCCTCGATCGGTAACTATCTCTTGTGGAAGTCCATGTAACCGGAAGATGTCTGATATGAACAATTTTGATAGTTGTGGAGCGGTTGGAAGACCTGTGAGTGGGACAAAGTGCGCCATTTTGGAAAATCATTCCACAATGACCAAAATGGTGTTTCGTCCTCAGGAGACAGGTAGGTCAGTTATAAAATCCATGGAGATGTGTGTCCAGGGTGGAACCGATAGCAGATGAAGAAGACCCAATGATGATCCTCTTGGACTTTTATGTTGAGCGTACTTTAGGCAGGCACCTATGAATTCCAAAACATCTGTCTTCAGATGAGGCCACCAATAGGAGCGTTGGATTGTCACGTCTAGCAAAGTTTGAGGATCTGGCAGCTGAGATTTGCCCGAGGAGGTAGCAGGCTTTGAATGAACAAGATGAGGGGGCTGGATATAGTTCCTTCACATGGGACACGGAGCAATGAAGAACGTAGGCGGGGTTTGAGAGTCAATGGAAAGTATTTATTATGTACAGGGCTGAGGTAGAGAACAGAGGCTGGAGCACGATGGTTAAGGAACGTAATTGTGGATAAAGAACTGCGGGTTGTGGCTTGAAAGACGAGGTTGTGATTAATGAACTGCGGAACTGTGGATAGTGGTTAAAGCTGTGGCTGGAGGCGAAGAACTGTGGACTATGATTTGAAAGACGAGACTGTAGATGATGAACTGTGGATGGTGGTTGAAGACGTGGCTGGATACAAGGACTGTGGACTGTGGCGAGTGGTACAAAGGTGTGGCTGGTGAAGGAGATCTGTGGAGTGTGGCTTGAAAGACGAAGCAGAAGACCCGGGGCCGACTGTGCCCAAAGAGTCTTACTGGACCGGGTTTTCCAGGAGCACTTCCACAGGCAGTAGCAGGCTAGAAACGGCAGGGCTGCAGCAGCAACAGAGAACCGACCAAGCAGGATCAGGAAGAACCAGAATACAGCAGGAATCCTGGGAGCACAGGCTAAAGCACCTACAACAGGGTTGTAACTTGAAGCACTGGCGTCCCTGTCCTAAACCAGCCCCCTTTTATAGGGAGAGCTTCCCCTGGATTGGCTGGAAGAAACAGGAAACAGGAACTATGCTTAAAACTTGGTTTCCAACATGGCGGCGCCCAGTAATGCAGACCTTTTTGCAAAGCCACATTGCTCACTGCCCCTGGTCTCCTAGCAATGGCTCAGCAAGAGCGACCCACTGTAGCGGCGTCCCGCAGCCATGAGCAGACCCCCTCACCGCCGCTACTGCTGCCCACGGATCCAGCGCAGCAGCCCACCTCTGCAGCTGCCCGCACATCGCCATGGAAGCCAGCCCCGCAGCCCCAGCGTACCTTTGCGGGTGGACTCCGGACACCTATGTGGTTTAGTTGGAAACTTGGCATGAAATGTCCGAAGAAGTCTTGGAGCATGGACATCCTCTGCATCTACCCAAGATCTCTCCTCTGGCCCATACCCCTTCCAATCAACAAGGTACTGGATGCAACCATAACGTCTGCGAGAATCGAGGGTCTTGTGAATATCAAATTCGTCTCCATGTGCTGATTGGATCTTGGGTGATTTAGGCAGAGTGGCTCTGAACCGATTAAGTACCAATGGTTTTAAGAGAGAAATTTGAAATGCATTAGGAATTATTAACTGCAGAGGTAATTTCACTTTGTAAGCCACAGGATTCAACTCTTTTTCGATTGGGTAAGGCCCAATAAATCTGGGAGCAAACTTTTTTGTAGGAACCTTTAATCTTAGGTTACGTGTGGAAACCCAAACCCGATCTCCTACCTTAAGGCTTGGTACAGTTTTTCGTTTCAGATCTGCATAGGTCTTATATCTCTTGGATGTCTTGAGCAAAGTCTTGTGAATTTGTTTCCAGGCTTCAGTAAATTGTCGAAGTGTTGACTCTACGGCAGGAACCTCGAGCGTAGGCAGAAGTTGGAAGTCAGGAACTCTTGGATGTTAACCATAATTAATGAAGAATGGAGAAGATTTTGTGGCAGAGTGATAAAGATTGTTATGGGCAAATTTTGCAAATGGGAGGAAGTCCAGCCAGTCGTCCTGTGAGGAGGACATGAATAAACGCAGAAAAGTCTCCAGATCCTGGTTCACTCTCTTTGTTTGACCATCCGTTTGGGGATGATATCCTGAGGAGAAGTTTAATTTCATGCCAAGAGCAGAACATAGGGATCTCCAAAACTTGGCCACAAATTGAGGACCTCTATCAGACACGATTTCCTGTGGTAGACCATGGAGTCCAAAGATCTCTGCTGTAAACAATTTTGCCAACTGGGATGCAGATGGAAGATTAGCCAGAGGAACAAAGTGTGCCATTTTAGAGAATTGGTCAACTATAACCCATACGGTGTTCCGCCCACCAGACGTAGGTAAATCTGTAATAAAGTCCATAGAAATATGCGTCCATGGTCTTAGTGGTACCGGCAAAGGATGGAGTAACCCGGCTGGTGGACCTTTGGGACTTTTATGCTGGGCACGTTTTGGATAGGCAGCTACGAATTCCTGAACGTCAGTCCTGAGATGAGGACACCAGTAGGAGCGCTGAATGAATTTAAGTGTCTTATGACTACCCGCATGGCCCATGAAGGAGGAGGAGTGAGCCCATGTAAGAAGTTTTTTGCGAAGATTTGGTGCAACGAAGATCTTTCCTGGAGGAGGAAGTAGAGAGGTATTAGTTGCAGAAAAAGAGGTGGATTCCAGGATGAATTGCTCTTTTGAACGGTCAGAGGGTTCTTCTGAACTTAGGGAGCGAGATCTGCCTTTTTGTTGAGGGAACCTGGTCGGTAACTGAGTTTAAAATTAAAACGGGTGAAGAAGAGTGCCCATCTTGCTTGGTGTGGGTTCAGACATCGGGCTGACTGTAGATACAGGAGGTTCTTGTGATCCGTGGTCACCGAAAGTGGATGCTGGGCTCCCTCTAACAAATACCTCCACTCCTCAATTGCCAACTTAATTGCCAGTAATTCCTGTTCCCCAATAGCGCAATTCTGTTCAGTGGGGGAGAATCTTCGTGAGAAGAACGCACAAGGATGGACCTTCTTGGCCTCGAAAAGCTGGCATAATACTGCTCCTACTCCTACAGTATAGGCATCAACCTCCACCAAGAACGGACGGCTGAGATCGGGTTGTCAAAGAACTGGAGCAGTCATGAAGGCCTCCTTTAAAGATGAAAAAGCTTCCAAAGCCCCCGGAGACCACTTGGCAGGATCGGCTCCCTTCCTAGTTAATGCGGTTATAGGAGCTATGACAGAAGAATAATTTTGAATGAATCTTTGGTAGAAGTTAGCGAACCCCAGGAAACGTTGAATTCCTTTAAGGGTAGCTGGAAGCGCCCAATCCTGAATCGTCTGGACTTTAGCGGGGTCCATCTGTAACCTCTGCCCTGAAAGAATGTAACCGAGGAATGGAATCGTGGGTACTTCAAAGGTGCACTTCTCTAACTTACAGAATAACTGATTCCTTCGTAAACGAGTTAGCACTTCTTTGACTTGTTCCCGATGGGTCTTCAGATCCCTAGAAAAAATTAGGATGTCATCCAGATACACTACCAAGCAGTCATAGAGGAGATCTCTGGAGATTTTGTTAATGAACTATTGAAAGACGGCTGGGGTGTTACATAGGCCAAAAGGCATTATCAGGTATTCGTAATGGCCGTCGCGGGTATTAAATGCCATCTTCCATTCATCCCCTGGGAGAATACGTATAAGATTGTAGGCCCCTCGTAAGTCCAGCTTAGTAAATCCAGTAGCTCCTTTAACACGGTCGAACAGTTCTGGAATCAGAGGTAGCGGATATCTGTTCTTAACTGTTATGTCATTGAGACCTCTATAGTCAATACATCCTTCTTTTTGACGAAGAAAACCCCCGCTCCGGCCGGTGATGTAGAAGACCTGATGAACCCTTTCTCCAAGTTCTCCCGGATATACTCCGACATGGCCTGTGTCTCGGGAAGTGAGAAAGGGTAAATTCGACCTCGGGAAGGAGTCTTACCGGGTACTAGCTCAATGGGACAATCCCAAGTACAATGCGGAGGCAAGGTGTCCGCCCCATGCTTACTGAAAACATCTTGAAAAGCTTGGTACTCCACAGGAAGGCTGGAAGGGCTGGAAGAACAGAGAGGCCTAACTGAAGGTAAACAGTTCTGAAAGCAGTCTTGTCCCCAAGAGAGAACATCCATAGTTTGCCAATCTATGTGGGGATTGTGTCTGATTAACCATGGAAACCCTAGGGTTATTTCATGAGAGGCTTTAGGCATTACAAGGAAAGAGATTTTTTATGAATGGAGAACTCCGACCTTCATCTTGAGAGGAATAGTACGAAAGGATATAATACCCTCAGGGATATGACTTCCATCCACCGCGGTAACAGAAATGGTATGATCCAAAGGAACCGTTTGTATTCCAGATCGTTTGACCAGAGCTGACATAATGAAGCTTTCGGCAGCTCCAGAGTCGAGTAGTGCAGGGATGAGAAGAGAAGAAGAAGGGAGCTCCAATTGGGTGAACAAGCCAGACTCTTTCTTGGTATGTAATTCTGAGAATTCTCCTAGCTTGACCTCTCCAGCAGAAACTAGGAGCGGGCGTTTCCTGGACGTAGATTGCAAGTTTTAACAAAGTGATCAGATGCACCACAATACAGGCAGAGGTTCCCTTGTCGCCGTCTCTGACGTTCTTCATTGGAGAGGCGGGAGCGATTAATCTGCATGGGTTCTTCTGCAGTTGGTAATGATGGTGTTGGTGGAAGAACAACTCTAGGCTTAGGGCGATCTGACCGCAACCTCTCCATACAGCGTTCTCTGTACCTCAGGTCTAACTTATTGCATAAAGAAATTAGTTTATCCAACTTATCAGGTATGTCCTGAGTTGCGAGGTCATCTTTGATCTTTTCGGAGAGACCGCTCCAGAAAGCTGCAATGAGAGCCTCCTTGTTCCAGTTCAGTTCTGAGGAAAGGGTGCGAAACTGGATCACGTACTGACTGACCGTACACGTGCCCTGACGCAGGCGCAGGATCTCCAATGAGGCGGCAGAAGTCCTGCCTGGTTCAACGAAGATTCTTCGAAAGGTGGCCACGAATTCTGGATAGTTAGATAAGATGGGATCCATCCTCTCCCACAAAGGTGAAGCCCATTCCAACGCTTGCCTGGTAAGTAAAGAAATTATATAGGCTACTTTGGTTCGTGCTGATGGGAAGTTGGCCGACTGTAGTGCGAACTGGATTTCGCACTGGTTGAGAAACCCGCGGCATTGTTTTGGATTCCCATCGAATTTACTGGGAGATGGCAAATGCAACCGTGGAAGTGGTACTGGTACAGGAGGAAGCGGGACCGGAGGTGCTAATGTGGGAGCAGCTGTAGAAACTTGAGGGGCCGTCATGGCAACACAGAGAGAATCGAGGCGTTTGGACATACTCTGCATGAACTGCACGATTTGAGATTGTTTGGCCTCCTGCTTACTTAAGCCAGATATCTGCAGTTGAATCCCCTCCTGAGGCCTGATCACCCATCGAATCCATTGGGCCAGTGCTTACTGTCACGTCTAGCAAAGTTTGAGGATCCGGCAGCTGAGATTTGCCCGAGGAGGTAGCAGGCTGTGAATGAACAAGATGAGGGGGCTGGATATAGTTCCTTCGCATGGGACACGGAGCAATGAAGAATGTAGGTGGGGTTTGAGAGTCAATGGAAAGTATTTATTATGTACAGGGCTGAGGTAGAGAACAGAGGCTGGAGCACGATGGTTAAGGAAAGTAATTGCGGATAAAGAACTGCGGGTTGTGGCTTGAAAGACGAGGTTGTGATTAATGAACTGCGGAACTGTGGATAATGGTTAAAGACGTGGCTGGAGGCGAAGAACTGTGGACTATGATTTGAAAGACGAGACTGTAGATGATGAACTGTGGATGGTGGTTGAAGACGTGGCTGGAGACAAGGACTGTGGACTGTGTCCGGTGGTACAAAGGCGTGGCTGGTGAAGGAGATCTGTGGAGTGTGGCTTGAAAGACAAGGCAGAAGACCCGGGGCTGACTGTTCCCAAAGAATCTTACTGGACCGGGTTTTCCAGGAGCACTTCCACAGGCAGTAGTAGGCTAGAAACGGCAGGGCTGCAGCAGCAACAGAGAACCGACCAAGCAGGAACAGGAAGAACCAGAATACAGCAGGAATCCTGGGAGCACAGGCTAAAGCACCTACAACAGGGTCCCTGTCCTAAACCAGCCCCCTTTTATAGGGAGAGCTTCCCCTGGATTGGCTGGAAGAAACAGGAAACAGAAACTATGCTTAAAACTTGGTCTCCAACATGGCGGCGCCCAGTAATGCAGACCTTTTTGCAAAGCCACATTGCTCACTGCCCCTGGTCTCCTAGCAATGGCTCAGCAAGAGCGACCCGCTGTAGCGGCGTCCCTCCACCACAAGCAGACCCCCTCACCGTCGCTACTGCTGCCCACGGATCCGGCGCAGTAGCCCACCTCCGCCACTGCCCGCACATCACCAAGGAAGCCAGCCCTGCGGCCCCAGCGTACCGGTAAGACTCCGGACGCTGACATGGATGAACTTAAGAGTCTTGAGGCTACCTGTGTGTCCCATACATGGCGAGGTATGAGCACACGTGAGCAGTCTTTTTCGGAGTTCTGGTGCAACAAATGTTTTTCCCAGTGGAGGAAGCGAAGTAGTACGAGTTGCAGCAAAGAAGGCAGGATCTAGGATGAATTGTCTGTCCAGAAGATCTGTGGACTCATCTGAACTCAATGAATGAGAGAGCGCATCTGCTTTCCGATTGAGAGACCCTGGATGATAACGGAGCTTGAAAGAAAAACAGGAGAAGAACAGTGCCCACATGGCTTGCCGTGGGTTTAACCATCGGGCGTTCTCAAGCTATAAAAGATTTTTGTGATCCGTGGTTACTGAGATTGGGTGCTGAGCTCCTTCCAGCAAATACCTCCACTCTTCAAAAGCAAGTTTTATGGCAAGCAATTCTTGTTCTCCAATGGCATAGTTTTTTTCTGCCGGAGAGAATCTTCTGTAAAAATAAGCACAAGGAAGTTCTGTGATAAGACGGCATCCACTCCTACTGAAGAAGCATCCACCTCCACCTGAAAAGGACAACTGAGATCAGGTTACCGAAGGATAGGAGCAGACATGAAGGTCTCTTTTAGAAACGGAAAGGCTATTAGTGCCTGAGGTGGCCAAGCTGCAGAAGTATATGCTTTTCTTGTTAATGCTGTAATCGGGGCAATGATAGAGGAATAATCTTTAATAAACTTTCTATTGAAATTGGCGAAGCCTAAAAAACGCTGGATTCCCTTCATAGTGGTAGGAAGGGTCCAATCTCTGATTCCTTGGACTTTGGCAGGATCCATCTGTAATTCCATTCCGGAAATTATGTAACCTAAGAAAGGGATGGAGGGAACCTCAAACGTGCACTTCTCCAGTTTACAAAAGAGTTGATTTTCCCTTAGACATCTCAAGACTTCTCTGACCTGTTCCCGATGGACTTTCAGATCTTTGGAAAATATTAGAATATCGTCCAGATATACAACCAGGCACTTATAGAGGAGATCTCGGAATAATTTGTTGACATAATTCTGGAAGACTGCTGGAGCATTGCATAAGCCAAAGGGCATCACCAGATATTCGTAATGCCCATCGCGAGTAATGAACGCAGTCTTCCACTCGTCTCCTGTGCGAATGCGTATAAGGTTATAAGTTCCACGCAGGTCCAATTTGGTGAAAATGGTAGCCCCCTTTACTTGATCAAATAGTTCGGGAATCAAGGGCAAGGGGTATCTGTTCTAAACTGTAACTTCGTTGAGGCCCCGGTAGTCGCTGCAAGGCCGTAAGCCCCGGTCCTTCTTCTTAACAAAAAAAACCCCTACCCGGCTAGAGAAGAGGTAGGGTGAAGGAACCCTTTGGCCAAATTCTCCTGTATATACTCAGATATCGCTTGGGTTTCCGGGAGAGATAAAGGGTACATTCGACTTCTGAGAGGTGTTTTATCAGGCAGTAAATCGATAGGGCAGTCCCAACTTCAGTGGGGAGCCAATGTATCCGCCCCTTGCTTACTGAAGATGTCCAGATAGGGCTGATAGGCATCTGGGAGATCAGTGGAGTGTAGGGTAAGGAGTGGCTTGACGGTGGATAAACAGCTTTGAGAACACGACTCCCCCCAAGTGAGTACATCCATAGATTGCCAATCCAAGTGGGGGTTATGCTCCTGTAACCACGGGAATCCTAGGATTATTTTTTGAGAGGCTTTGGGAATTAGCAGGAAAGAGATAACTTCAGAGTGGAGAATACCAACTTTCATTTTCAGAGGAACTGTACGGTGGGTGATGATCCCTTCAGGGATATAACTTCCGTCAACCGCGGTGATAGAGAAAGCTCGCTCCAAACGAATGGTTGGTATTTCAAACTGTCGGACTAAGGCGGAAGTAATTAAAATTTCTGCAGCTCAAGAATCCAAAAGTGCTGTAACATGAAGGGAGGTAGAGGAAAGTTCCAGACATACAGCCAACAGTGATTCCTTCCTGGTAAATTGGTTGGGGAATGCTCCTAGCTTAACCTCTCCTGCGTAAGCTAGGAGTGGGAGTTTCCCAGTCGTTGAATACAAGATTGAACAAAGTGGTCGGCCGCCCCACAATACATGCAGAGGTTGCCCTGTCTGCGTCTGTGACGTTCCTCATTTGTGAGACGAGAGCGGTTGACCTGCATGGGTTCTTCAGTGGATGGTGAGGACGGTCTAGGAGTGGTACAGGCCCAAGGTTTGGGTCACTTGAACCTTGTTTTCTCAAGACAGCGCTCCTTGTATCTTAGATCAATCTTGTTACATAAAGAAATAAGCTGATCGAGCTTAACTGACACATCCTGAGTGACCAGGTCATCTTTAATTTTGTTGGAGAGACCGTTCCAAAAAGCGGCAATAAGAGCCTCTTCATTCCAGCCCACGTTGGAAGACAGCGTACGGAATTGGATCACGTACTTGGTGACAGAACGGGTTCCCTGATGCAGACGCAGAATCTCCAAAGATGCAGAGGTGGTCCGGCCTGGTTCATCAAAGATTTTATGAAAAGTTGCCACGAATTCCAGGTAATTCGATAGTATGGGATCAGTTCTCTCCCATAAAGGTGAAGCCCAATCCAGAGTTGGTCCGGTCAAAAATGAAATGATGTATGCGATTTTGGTCCAATCAGATGGAAAGTTAGCTGACTGAAGCTCAAACTGGATCTCACATTAATTGAGGAACCCTTGGCATTGCTTTGGACTACCGTCAAATTTACTGGGTGGCGGTAAATGAGGAACTGGAATCGACACTATAGGATTAGGTGCCGCTGGATTGGAAGCTGGAACTGGAGTCCAAGGTGTGGAAATGGCTGCGTGAAGAGAATCCAGACGAGTGGACATATTCTGCATGAACTGTACAATCTGTGCCTGCATGGCCTCCTGTTTACTTAGACGAGACAGAATATCCACAAAGGCATCGCCCCCGGTAACCGGCTCACTTGCCGGATCCATTGGGCCAGTGCTTACTGTCACGCTCGGCGTAAGTTGGGGTTCCGACAACCGAGTTTTGGCTGCAGGGACAGCTACCTGTGAGGAGAGTAAACGAGGTGGCTGAATGTAATTCCTCCTCATGGGGTGGATGCCAAACTAAGTGTTAACGTTGGCCGGAGAGCGTAAAGAAAAGGAGGACTTCGTAGGAAGATAACTGTAGTTTTCATGAATAATCAGGCTGTACACGAATATTGGAGAAATTGAAGAAACTGGAAGAATTAGAGTCTATGGTTAAATGACTTGAAGAGTGAAGCTGAAGAACTCTGGTAAAGAAGAACTGAAGACTGTGTTTTATGATTAAAAGATGAGGCTGGAGAACTTGGACTTTTGGATCTACCTCAATGTGCATTGCAAATATCAGGTGCCCTACAGAGCGTACAATAGTTGCTTCCTAAATATATTCTATAAAGCGCTGCTATATATTGATGATACCATGATCATAAGGCCATGTGGTATAGTAGATCCCTGAATATAGTGGAACACTGAGTATGACGGATAATGAGTAACCAGTGTATCTATTGAAGGTGAACTCCAATCATCAATATAGTTACAGTGCAATATAACTGATTAGTATCCACACGTATATCTGAGTGTGGACAAGGGATTACCAATATAAGACACCCCCATACTTGTTTCAGATTGTTACCAGCACTTCTAAGTATATCTTAACACATGGGGAGCCTTTAGCCTTGCCACAGCATACTACGATTGAAAGGGGATCAATAAATATTATAGCACAGAATCAGTGTCAATTGCTCAATTTAATCAGTGGTCCCATAGGATACTGTTAATACACACTGATTTGGTATCAGTAAATTAAATATTTATTGTGTGAGAAATACCTGGGGGTGTTTCTGCATTTTGATGATATTATCTCTGGTTTATGAGAGGTTATGAATTTCTAAAGAACCCCAGCAAAAAAATCCCCCTTCTTTTTCAGGTATTCCCAGCAGTGATATTACACACTGTGCCAATCACCCTATAATACGATACTCAGGCTAACTGCCTGCCAAGAATCATAGCTGAGCCTCAATAGCAACATTTGTTGCGAATCTATGTATGAAGAGTAACACATACTGAAATAATATCCAGTAGTGGTTACCATATATATATTTGTACACAAAACAAGTAGACACAATAAAGACGCTAAGGCTGTTTTAAAATCTATATCTTTATTAATTTTTCTCTTTAAGTCTCACATTGTCTGTCATCTTTTCACGAACTATGAAGGTAATTCCAAGTTGATCGCAGCAGGATTTTTGATAGCAATTGGGCAAAACCATGTGCACTGCAGGGGAGGCAGATATAACATTTGCAGAGAGAGTTAGATTTGGGTGGGTTATTTTATTTCTGTGCAGGGTAAATACTGGCTGCTTTGTTTTTACACTGCAAATTAGATTGCAGATTGAACACACCACACCCAAATCTAACTCTCTCTGCACATGTTATATCTGCCTCCCCTGCAGTGCACATGGTTTTGCCCTATTGCTAACAGAATTCCTGCTGCGATCAACTTGGAATTACCCCCTATATATGTTTTTTTACCAATATTTCGCATAAATGTCGTTTTATATAGTGTGATATACCATCCACTATTAAGTGAATTAATAAACGATATATTTTAATTTTAAGTGCACCTAAACAGATCGCATTCATTCTCATTTTGTTCTTGTATGATATTTGATCTGTGGTCGCACCCTCATTGCCGAATATATCAATTGTGTGTTAATTAATATTAGGGGCCTTTAAATACCACCTCTTTAGGCAAGGTACATTTTTATTTCCTGTGCAACAGATTTCCCTTCCCCATATTTCCTAACTTTTGCATGTAAGCCAAGCTACACAAACAATTGGCCCATCTAGGAGTGGCATTGCAGTGGCAGACAGGAGGGCAGATATATAAAAGGCCCCAAACAGCACCTCATGC